>NW_027287611.1:0-46067 GCF_022747635.1 Hetaerina americana
TTTCAATTCAACGTTCTTAGTCTGATGTTTAAATTTAACGTGTCTTCCGATCATCTTTCACTCTCAAATCGCCTTCGTTTGTTCCTATTTTCATGGTTTTAGCGATTCCCACGGGGCATTGTTGACTAAGATTTATAACCTTACATGACTGATAATTATTACAATTATCGTTTCAATTCAACGTTCTTAGTCTGATGTTTAAATTTAACGTGTCTTCCGACCATCTTTCACTCTCAAATCGCCTTCGTTGTTCCGATTTTCATGGTTTTAGCGATTCCCACGGGGCATTGTTGACTAAGATTTATAACCTTACATGACTGATAATTATTACAATTATCGTTTCAATTCAACGTTCTTAGTCTGATGTTTAAATTTAACGTGTCTTCCGATCATCTTTCACTCTCAAATCGCCTTCGTTGTTCCGATTTTCATGGTTTTAGCGATTCCCACGGGGCATTGTTGACTAAGATTTATAACCTTACATGACTGATAATTATTACAATTATCGTTTCAATTCAACGTTCTTAGTCTGATGTTTAAATTTAACGTGTCTTCCGACCATCTTTCACTCTCAAATCGCCTTCGTTTGTTCCGATTTTCATGGTTTTAGCGATTCCCACGGGGCATTGTTGACTAAGATTTATAACCTTACATGACTGATAATTATTACAATTATCGTTTCAATTCAACGTTCTTAGTCTGATGTTTAAATTTAACGTGTCTTCCGATCATCTTTCACTCTCAAATCGCCTTCGTTTGTTCCTATTTTCATGGTTTTAGCGATTCCCACGGGGCATTGTTGACTAAGATTTATAACCTTACATGACTGATAATTATTACAATTATCGTTTCAATTCAACGTTCTTAGTCTGATGTTTAAATTTAACGTGTCTTCCGAACATCTTTCACTCTCAAATCGCCTTCGTTTGTTCCTATTTTCATGGTTTTAGCGATTCCCACGGGGCATTGTTGACTAAGATTTATAACCTTACATGACTGATAATTATTACAATTATCGTTTCAATTCAACGTTCTTAGTCTGATGTTTAAATTTAACGTGTCTTCCGATCATCTTTCACTTTCAAATCGCCTTCGTTTGTTCCTATTTTCATGGTTTTAGCGATTCCCACGGGGTATTGTTGACTAAGATTTATAACCTTACATGACTGATAATTATTACAATTATCGTTTCAATTCAACGTTCTTAGTCTGATGTTTAAATTTAACGTGTCTTCCGATCATCTTTCACTCTCAAATCGCCTTCGTTTGTTCCGATTTTCATGGTTTTAGCGATTCCCACGGGGCATTGTTGACTAAGATTTATAACCTTACATGACTGATAATTATTACAATTATCGTTTCAATTCAACGTTCTTAGTCTGATGTTTAAATTTAACGTGTCTTCCGATCATCTTTCACTCTCAAATCGCCTTCGTTTGTTCCTATTTTCATGGTTTTAGCGATTCCCACGGGTATTGTTGACTAAGATTTATAACCTTACATGACTGATAATTATTACAATTATCGTTTCAATTCAACGTTCTTAGTCTGATGTTTAAATTTAACGTGTCTTCCGATCATCTTTCACTCTCAAATCGCCTTCGTTTGTTCCGATTTTCATGGTTTTAGCGATTCCCACGGGGCATTGTTGACTAAGATTTATAATCTTACATGACTGATAATTATTACAATTATCGTTTCAATTCAACGTTCTTAGTCTGATGTTTAAATTTAACGTGTCTTCCGAACATCTTTCACTCTCAAATCGCCTTCGTTTGTTCCTATTTTCATGGTTTTAGCGATTCCCACGGGGTATTGTTGACTAAGATTTATAACCTTACATGACTGATAATTATTACAATTATCGTTTCAATTCAACGTTCTTAGTCTGATGTTTAAATTTAACGTGTCTTCCGATCATCTTTCACTCTCAAATCGCCTTCGTTTGTTCCGATTTTCATGGTTTTAGCGATTCCCACGGGGCATTGTTGACTAAGATTTATAATCTTACATGACTGATAATTATTACAATTATCGTTTCAATTCAACGTTCTTAGTCTGATGTTTAAATTTAACGTGTCTTCCGATCATCTTTCACTCTCAAATCGCCTTCGTTTGTTCCTATTTTCATGGTTTTAGCGATTCCCACGGGGTATTGTTGACTAAGATTTATAACCTTACATGACTGATAATTATTACAATTATCGTTTCAATTCAACGTTCTTAGTCTGATGTTTAATTTAACGTGTCTTCCGAACATCTTTCACTCTCAAATCGCATTCGTTTGTTCCTATTTTCATGGTTTTAGCGATTCCACGGGGCATTGTTGACTAAGATTTATAACTGTACATGACTGATAATTATTACAATTATCGTTTCAATTCAACGTTCTTAGTCTGATGTTTAAATTTAACGTGTCTTCCGATCATCTTTCACTCTCAAATCGCCTTCGTTTGTTCCTATTTTCATGGTTTTAGCGATTCCCACGGGGCATTGTTGACTAAGATTTATAACCTTACATGACTGATAATTATTACAATTATCGTTTCAATTCAACGTTCTTAGTCTGATGTTTAAATTTAACGTGTCTTCCGATCATCTTTCACTCTCAAATCGCCTTCGTTTGTTCCTATTTTCATGGTTTTAGCGATTCCCACGGGGTATTGTTGACTAAGATTTATAACCTTACATGACTGATAATTATTACAATTATCGTTTCAATTCAACGTTCTTAGTCTGATGTTTAAATTTAACGTGTCTCCCGATCATCTTTTACTCTCAAATCGCCTTCGTTTGTTCCTATTTTCATGGTTTTAGCGATTCCCACGGGCATTGTTGACTAAGATTTATAACCTTACATGACTGATAATTATTACAATTATCGTTTCAATTCAACGTTCTTAGTCTGATGTTTAAATTTAACGTGTCTTCCGAACATCTTTCACTCTCAAATCGCCTTCGTTTGTTCCTATTTTCATGGTTTTAGCGATTCCCACGGGGCATTGTTGACTAAGATTTATAACCTTACATGACTGATAATTATTACAATTATCGTTTCAATTCAACGTTCTTAGTCTGATGTTTAAATTTAACGTGTCTTCCGATCATCTTTCACTCTCAAATCGCCTTCGTTTGTTCCTATTTTCATGGTTTTAGCGATTACCACGGGGCATTGTTGACTAAGATTTATAACCTTACATGACTGATAATTATTACAATTATCGTTTCAATTCAACGTTCTTAGTCTGATGTTTAAATTTAACGTGTCTTCCGATCATCTTTCACTCTCAAATCGCCTTCGTTTGTTCCTATTTTCATGGTTTTAGCGATTCCCGCGGGGCATTGTTGACTAAGATTTATAACCTTACATGACTGATAATTATTACAATTATCGTTTCAATTCAACGTTCTTAGTCTGATGTTTAAATTTAACGTGTCTCCCGATCATCTTTCACTCTCAAATCGCCTTCGTTTGTTCCTATTTTCATGGTTTTAGCGATTCCCACGGGGCATTGTTGACTAAGATTTATAACCTTACATGACTGATAATTATTACAATTATCGTTTCAATTCAACGTTCTTAGTCTGATGTTTAAATTTAACGTGTCTTCCGATCATCTTTCACTCTCAAATCGCCTTCGTTTTTTCCTATTTTCATGGTTTTAGCGATTCCCACGGGGCATTGTTGACTAAGATTTATAACCTTACATGACTGATATTTATTACAATTATCGTTTCAATTCAACGTTCTTAGTCTGATTTTTAAATTTAACGTGTCTTCCGACCATCTTTTACTCTCAAATCGCCTTCGTTTGTTCCTATTTTCATGGTTTTAGCGATTCCCACGGGGCATTGTTGACTAAGATTTAAAACCTTACATGACTGATATTTATTACAATTATCGTTTCAATTCAACGTTCTTAGTCTGATTTTTAAATTTAACGTGTCTTCCGACCATCTTTTACTCTCAAATCGCCTTCGTTTGTTCCTATTTTCATGGTTTTAGCGATTCCCACGGGGCATTGTTGACTAAGATTTATAACCTTACATGACTGATATTTATTACAATTATCGTTTCAATTCAACGTTCTTAGTCTGATTTTTAAATTTAACGTGTCTTCCGACCATCTTTTACTCTCAAATCGCCTTCGTTTGTTCCTATTTTCATGGTTTTAGCGATTCCCACGGGGCATTGTTGACTAAGATTTATAACCTTACATGACTGATATTTATTACAATTATCGTTTCAATTCAACGTTCTTAGTCTGATTTTTAAATTTAACGTGTCTTCCGATCATCTTTCACTCTCAAATCGCCTTCGTTTGTTCCTATTTCATGGTTTTAGCGATTCCCACGGGGCATTGTTGACTAAGATTTTAACATTACATGACTGAAAATATTTTTGTGTGGAAATAATGAAAGGAAGACGCTAAAACTTTAAACATCAGACGAAGTACGTTGCATTATAACAAAAATCGTAAAATATGGAGTCATTTAAGGTTAGAATCGGGATCAACAATGCCCCTTTGGAATCGCTGTAACCATGAATGAAAAGAACAAACGAAGGTGTTTTGTACGGAAATAATGAAAGGAAGACGCTTGAAATTGAAACATCAGACGAAGTACGTTGCATTGTAACCAAAGTCGTAAAAATATTAAATCATTTAAGGTTAGAATCGGGATCAACAATGCCCCTTTGGAATCGCTGTAACCATAAAATAAATGGACAAAGGAAGATGATTTGTGTGGAAATAATGAAAGGAAGACGCTTGAAATTGAAACATCAGACGAAGTACGTTGCAATGTAACAAAAATCTTAAAAATGTTGAGTCATTTAAGGTTAGAATCGGGATCAACAATGCCCCTTTGGAATCGCTGTAACCATGAAATTAAAGGACAAACTAAGATGATTTGTGTGGAAATGAATAAAGGAAGACGCTTGAAATTGAAACATCAGACGAAGTACGTTGCATTGTAACCAAAATCGTAAAAATATTGAGTCATTTAAGGTTAGAATCGGGATCAACAATGCCCCTTTGGAATCGCTGCAACCATGAAATAAATGGACAAACGAAGATGATTTGTGTGGAAATAATGAAAGGAAGACGCTTGAAATTGAAACATCAGACGAAGTACGTTGCATTGTAACCAAAGTCGTAAAAATATTGAGTCATTTAAGGTTACAATCGGGAACAACAATGCCCCTTTGGAATCGCTGTAACCATGAAATAAATGGACAAACGAAGATGATATGTGTGGAAATAATGAAAGGAAGACGCTTGAAATTGAAACATCAGACGAAGTACGTTGCATTGTAACCAAAATCGTAAAAATATTGAGTCATTTAAGGTTAGAATCGGGATCAACAATGCCCCTTTGGAATCGCTGTAACCATGAAATAAATGGACAAACGAAGATGATATGTGTGGAAATAATGAAAGGAAGACGCTTGAAATTGAAACATCAGACGAAGTACGTTGCATTGTAACCAAAATCGTAAAAATATTGAGTCATTTAAGGTTAGAATCGGGATCAACAATGCCCCTTTGGAATCGCTGTAACCATGAAATAAATGGACAAACGAAGATGATTTGTGTGGAAATAATGAAAGGAAGACGCTTGAAATTGAAACATCAGACGAAGTACGTTGCATTGTAACCAAAATCGTAAAAATATTGAGTCATTTAAGGTTAGAATCGGGATCAACAATGCCCCTTTGGAATCGCTGTAACCATGAAATAAATGGACAAACGAAGATGATATGTGTGGAAATAATGAAAGGAAGACGCTTGAAATTGAAACATCAGACGAAGTACGTTGCATTGTAACCAAAATCGTAAAAATATTGAGTCATTTAAGGTTAGAATCGGGATCAACAATGCCCCTTTGGAATCGCTGTAACCATGAAATAAATGGACAAACGAAGATGATTGTGTGGAAATAATGAAAGGAAGACGCTTGAAATTGAAACATCAGACGAAGTACGTTGAATTGTAACCAAAATCGTAAAAATATTAAATCATTTAAGGTTAGAATCGGGATCAACAATGCCTCTTTGGAATCGCTGTAACCATAAAATAAATGGACAAACGAAGATGATTTGTGTGGAAATAATGAAAGGAAGACGCTTGAAATTGAAACATCAGACGAAGTACGTTGCATAGTAACCAAAGTCGTAAAAATATTAAGTCATTTAAGGTTAGAATCGGGATCAACAATGCCCCTTGGAATCGCTGTAACCATGAAATAAATGGACAAACGAAGATGATTTGTGTGGAAATAATGATAGGAAGACGCTTGAAATTGAAACATCAGACGAAGTACGTTGCATTGTAACCAAAGTCGTAAAAATATTGAGTCATTTAAGGTTAGAATCGGGATCAACAATGCCCCTTTGGAATCGCTGTAACCATGAAATAAATGGACAAACGAAGATGATTTGTGTGGAAATAATGATAGGAAGACGCTTGAAATTGAAACATCAGACGAAGTACCTTGCATTGTAACCAAAGTCGTAAAAATATTGAGTCATTTTAGGTTAGAATCGGGATCAACAATGCCCCTTTGGAATCGCTGTAACCATGAAATTAAAGGACAAACTAAGATGATTTGTGTGGAAATAATGAAAGGAAGACGCTTGAAATTGAAACATCAGACGAAGTACGTTGCATTGTAACCAAAAGCGTAAAAATATAAAATCATTTAAGGTTAGAATCGGGATCAACAATGCCCCTTTGGAATCGCTGTAACCATAAAATAAATGGACAAACGAAGATGATTTGTGTGGAAATAATGAAAGGAAGACGCTTGAAATTGAAACATCAGACGAAGTACGTTGCATTGTAACCAAAAGCGTATAAATATTAAATCATTTAAGGTTAGAATCGGGATCAACAATGCCCCTTTGGAATCGCTGTAACCATAAAATAAATGGACAAACGAAGATGATTTGTGTGGAAATAATGAAAGGAAGACGCTTGAAATTGAAACATCAGACGAAGTACGTGGCATTGTAACCAAAGTCGTAAAAATATTGAGTCATTTAAGATTAGAATCGGGATCAACAATGCCCCTTTGGAATCGCTGTAACCATGAAATTAAAGGACAAACTAAGATGATTTGTGTGGAAATAATGAAAGGAAGACGCTTGAAATTGAAACATCAGACGAAGTACGTTGCATTGTAACCAAAGTCGTAAAAATATTGAGTCATTTAAGGTTAGAATCGGGATCAACAATGCCCCTTTGGAATCGCTGTAACCATAAAATAAATGGACAAACGAAGATGATTTGTGTGGAAATAATGAAAGGAAGACGCTTGAAATTGAAACATCAGACGAAGTACGTGGCATTGTAACCAAAGTCGTAAAATATTGAGTCATTTAAGGTAAGAATCGGGATCAACAATGCCCCTTCGGAATCGCTGTAACCATGAAATTAAAGGACAAACTAAGATGATTTGTGTGGAAATAATGAAAGGAAGACGCTTGAAATTTAAACCTCAGACGAAGCACGTTGCATTGTAACCAAATGCGTAAAAATATTAAATCATTTAAGGTTAGAATCGGGATCAACAATGCCCCTTTGGAATCGCTGTAACCATAAAATAAATGGACAAACGAAGATGATTTGTGTGGAAATAATGAAAGGAAGACGCTTGAAATTGAAACATCAGACGAAGTACGTTGCATTGTAACCAAAGACGTAAAAATATTAAGTCATTTAAGGTTAGAATCGGGATCAACAATGCCCCTTTGGAATCGCTGTAACCATGAAATTAAAGGACAAACTAAGATAATTTGTGTGGAAATAATGAAAGGAAGACGCTTGAAATTGAAACATCAGACGAAGTACGTTGCATTGTAATTAAAATCGTAAAAATATTAAATCATTAAAGGTTAGAATCGGGATCAACAATGCCCCTTTGGAATCGCTGTAACCATGAAATAAATGGACAAACGAAGATGATATGTGTGGAAATAATGAAAGGAAGAAGCTTGAAATTGAAACATCAGACGAAGTACGTTGCATTGTAACCAAAGTCGTAAAAATATTGAGTCATTTAAGGTTAGAATCGGGATCAACAATGCCCCTTTGGAATCGCTGTAACCATGAAATAAATGGACAAACGAAGATGATTTGTGTGGAAATAATGAAAGGAAGACGCTTGAAATTGAAACATCAGACGAAGTACGTTGCATTGTAACCAAAGCCGTAAAAATATTGAGTCATTTAAGGTTAGAATCGGGATCAACAATGCCCCTTTGGAATCGCTGTAACCATGAAATTAAAGGACAAACGAAGATGATTTGTGTGGAAATAATGAAAGGAAGACGCTTGAAATTGAAACATCAGACGAAGTACGTTGCATTGTAACCAAAATCTTAAAAATATTGAGTCATTTAAGATTAGAATCGGGATCAACAATGCCCCTTTGGAATTGCTGTAACCATGAAATAAATGGACAAACGAAGATGATATGTGTGGAAATAATGAATAGAAGACGCTTGAAATTGAAACATCAGACGAAGTAGGTTGCATTGTAACCAAAATCTTAAAAATATTGAGTCATTTAAGGTTAGAATCGGGATCAACAATGCCCCTTTGGAATCGCTGTAACCATGAAATAAATGGACAAACGAAGATGATTTGTGTGGAAATAATGAAAGGAAGACGCTTGAAATTGAAACATCAGACGAAGTACGTTGCAATGTAACCAAAATCTTAAAAATATGGAGTCATTTAAGATTAGAATCGGGATCAACAATGCCCCTTTGGAATCGCTGTAACCATGAAATAAATGGACAAACGAAGATGATTTGTGTGGAAATAATGAAAGGAAGACGCTTGAAATTGAAACATCAGACGAAGTACGTTGCAATGTAACCAAAATCGTAAAAATATTGAGTCATTTAAGGTTAGAATCGGGATCAACAATGCCCCTTTGGAATCGCTGTAACCATGAAATAAATGGACAAACGAAGATGATTTGTGTGGAAATAATGAAAGGAAGACGCTTAAAATTGAAACATCAGACGAAGTACGTTGCATTGTAACCAAAATCGTAAAAATATTGAGTCATTTAAGGTTAGAATCGGGATCAACAATGCCCATTTGGAATCGCTGTTACCATGAAATAAATGGACAAACGAAGATGATTTGTGTGGAAATAATGAAAGGAAGACGCTTGAAATTGAAACATCAGACGAAGTACGTTACATTGTAACCAAAATCGTAAAAATATTGAGTCATTTAAGGTTAGAATCGGGATCAACAATGCCCCTTTGGAATCGCTGTAACCATGAAATAAATGGACAAACGAAGATGATTTGTGTGGAAATAATGAAAGAAAGACGCTTGAAATTGAAACATCAGACGAAGTACGTTGCATTGTAACCAAAATCGTAAAAATATTGAGTCATTTAAGGTTAGAATCGGGATCAACAATGCCCCTTTGGAATCGCTGTAACCATGAAATAAATGGACAAACGAAGATTATTTGTAAGGAAATAATGAAAGGAAGACGCTTGAAATTGAAACATCAGACGAAGTACGTTGCATTGAACCCAAAGTCGTAAAAATATTGAGTCATTTAAGGTTAGAATCGGGATCAACAATGCCCCATTGGAATCGCTGTAACCATGAAATAAATGGACAAACGAAGATGATTTGTGTGGAAATAATGAAAGGAAGACGCTTGAAATTGAAACATCAGACGAAGTACCTTGCATTGTAACCAAAGTCGTAAAAATATTGAGTCATTTGAGGTTAGAATCGGGATCAACAATGCCCCTTCGGAATCGCTGTAACCATGAAATTAAAGGACAAACTAAGATGATTTGTGTGGAAATAATGAAAGGAAGACGCTTGAAATTTAAACATCAGACGAAGTACGTTGCATTGTAACCAAAGTCGTAAAAATATTGAGTCATTTAAGGTTAGAATCGGGATCAACAATGCCCCTTTGGAATCGCTGTAACCATGAAATAAATGGACAAACGAAGATGATTTGTGTGGAAATAATGAAAGGAAGACGCTTGAAATTGAAAAATCAGACGAAGTACGTTGCATTGTAACCAAAATCGTAAAAATATTGAGTCATTTAAGGTTAGAATCGGGATCAACAATGCCCCTTTGGAATCGCTGTAACCATGAAATAAATGGACAAACGAAGATGATATGTGTGGAAATAATGAAAGGAAGACGCTTGAAATTGAAAAATCAGACGAAGTACGTTGCATTGTAACCAAAATCGTAAAAATATTGAGTCATTTAGAATCGGGATCAACAATGCCCCTTTGGAATCGCTGTAACCATGAAATAAATGGACAAACGAAGATGATTTGTGTGGAAATAATGAAAGGAAGACGCTTGAAATTAAAACATCAGACGAAGTACATTGCATTGTAACCAAAGTCGTAAAAATATTGAGTCATTTAAGGTTAGAATCGGGATCAACAATGCCCCTTTGGAATCGCTGTAACCATGAAATAAATGGACAAACGAAGATGATTTGTGTGGAAATAATGAAAGGAAGACGCTTGAAATTGAAAAATCAGACGAAGTACGTTGCATTGTAACCAAAATCGTAAAAATATTGAGTCATTTAAGGTTAGAATCGGGATCAACAATGCCCCTTTGGAATCGCTGTAACCATGAAATAAATGGACAAACGAAGATGATATGTGTGGAAATAATGAAAGGAAGACGCTTGAAATTGAAAAATCAGACGAAGTACGTTGCATTGTAACCAAAATCGTAAAAATATTGAGTCATTTAAGGTTAGAATCGGGATCAACAATGCCCCTTTGGAATCGCTGTAACCATGAAATAAATGGACAAACGAAGATGATTTGTGTGGAAATAATGAAAGGAAGACGCTTGAAATTAAAACATCAGACGAAGTACGTTGCATTGTAACCAAAGTCGTAAAAATATTGAGTCATTTAAGGTTAGAATCGGGATCAACAATGCCCCTTTGGAATCGCTGTAACCATGAAATAAATGGACAAACGAAGATGATTTGTGTGGAAATAATGAAAGGAAGACGCTTGAAATTGAAACATCAGACGAATTACGTTGCATTGTAACCAAAATCGTAAAAATATTGAGTCATTTAAGGTTAGAATCTGGATCAACAATGCCCTTTTGGAATCGCTGTAACCATGAAATTAAAGGACAAACTAAGATGATTTGTGTGGAAATAATGAAAGGAAGACGCTTGAAATTGAAACATCAGACGAAGTACGTTGCATTGTAACCAAAATCGTAAAAATATTGAGTCATTTAAGGTTAGAATCGGGATCAACAATGCCCCTTTGGAATCGCGGTAACCATGAAATAAATGGACAAACGAAGATGATTTGTGTGGAAATAATGAAAGGAAGACGCTTGAAATTGAAACATCAGACGAAGTACGTTGCATTGTAACCAAAATCTTAAAAATATTGAGTCATTTAAGGTTAGAATCGGATCAACAATGCCCCTTTGGAATCGCTGTAACCATGAAATAAATGGACAAACGAAGATGATTTGTGTGGAAATAATGAAAGGAAGACGCTTGAAATTGGAACATCAGACGAAGTACGTTGCATTTTAACCAAAATCGTAAAAATATTGAGTCATTTAAGGTTAGAATCTGGATCAACAATGCCCTTTTGGAATCGCTGTAACCATGAAATTAAAGGACAAACTAAGATGATTTGTGTGGAAATAATGAAAGGAAGACGCTTGAAATTGAAACATCAGACGAAGTACGTTGCATTGTAACCAAAATCGAAAAAATATTGAGTCATTTAAGGTTAGAATCTGGATCAACAATGCCCTTTTGGAATCGCTGTAATAATGAAATTAAAGGACAAACTAAGATGATTTGTGTGGAAATAAAGAAAGGAAGAAGCTTGAAATTGAAACATCAGACGAAGTACGTTGCATTGTAACCAAAATCTTAAAAATATTGAGTCATTTAAGGTTAGAATCGGATCAACAATGCCCCTTTGGAATCGCTGTAACCATGAAATAAATGGACAAACGAAGATGTTTTGTGTGGAAAAAATGAAAGGAAGACGCTTGAAATTGAAACATCAGAAGAAGTACGTTGCATTGTAACCAAAATCGTAAAAATATTGAGTCATTTAAGGTTAGAATCGGGATCAACAATGCCCCTTTGGAATCGCTGTAACCATGAAATAAATGGACAAACGAAGATGATATGTGTGGAAATAATGAAAGGAAGACGCTTGAAATTGAAACATCAGACGAAGTACGTTGCATTGTAACCAAAATCGTAAAAATATTGAGTCATTTAAGGTTAGAATCGGGATCAACAATGCCCCTTTGGAATCGCTGTAACCATGACATAAATGGACAGACGAAGATGATTTGTGTGGAAATTATGAAAGGAAGACGCTTGAAATTGAAACATCAGACGAAGTACGTTGCATTGTAACCAAAAGCGTAAAAATATTGAGTCATTTAAGGTTGGAATCGGGATCAACAATGCCCCTTTGGAATCGCTGTAACCATGAAATAAATGGACAAACGAAGATGATATGTGTGGAAATAATGAAAGGAAGACGCTTGAAATTGAAACATCAGACGAAGTACGTTGCATTGTAACCAAAATCTTAAAAATATTGAGTCATTTAAGGTTAGAATCGGGATCAACAATGCCCCTTTGGAATCGCTGTAACCATGAAATAAATGGACAAACCAAGATGATTTGTGTGGAAATAATGAAAGGAAGACGCTTGAAATTGAAACATCAGACGAAGTACGTTGCAATGTAACCAAAATCTTAAAAATATTGAGTCATTTAAGGTTAGAATCGGGATCAACAATGCCCCTTTGGAATCGCTGTAACCATGAAATAAATGGACAAACGAAGATGATTTGTGTGGAAATAATGAAAAAAAGACGCTTGAAATTGAAACATCAGACGAAGTACGTTGCAATGTAACCAAAATCGTAAAAATATTGAGTCATTTAAGGTTAGAATCGGGATCAACAATGCCCCTTTGGAATCGCTGTAACCATGAAATAAATGGACAAACGAAGATGATTTGTGTGGAAATAATGAAAGAAAGACGCTTGAAATTGAAACATCAGACGAAGTACGTTGCATTGTAACCAAAATCGTAAAAATATTGAGTCATTTAAGGTTAGAATCGGGATCAACAATGCCCCTTTGGAATCGCTGTAACCATGAAATAAATGGACAAACGAAGATGATTTGTGTGGAAATAATGAAAGGAAGACGCTTGAAATTGAAACATCAGACGAAGTACGTTGCATTGAACCCAAAGTCGTAAAAATATTGAGTCATTTAAGGTTAGAATCGGGATCAACAATGCCCCATTGGAATCGCTGTAACCATGAAATAAATGGACAAACGAAGATGATTTGTGTGGAAATATTGAAAGGAAGACGCTTGAAATTGAAACATCAGACGAAGTACGTTGCATTGTAACCAAAATCGTAAAAATATTGAGTCATTTAAGGTTAGAATCGGGATCAACAATGCCCCTTTGGAATCGCTGTAACCATGAAATAAATGGACAAACGAAGATGATTTGTGTGGAAATAATGAAAGGAAGACGCTTGAAATTGAAACATCAGACGAAGTACGTTGCAATGTAACAAAAATCTTAAAAATGTTGAGTCATTTAAGGTTAGAATCGGGATCAACAATGCCCCTTTGGAATCGCTGTAACCATGAAATAAATGGACAAACGAAGATAATTTGTGTGGAAATAATGAAAGGAAGACGCTTGAAATTGAAACATTAGACGAAGTACGTTGCAATGTAACCAAAATCTTAAAAATATTGAGTCATTTAAGGTTAGAATCGGGATCAACTATGCCCCTTTGGAATCGCTGTAACCATGAAATAAATGGACAAACGAAGATGATTTGTGTAGAAATACTGAAAGGAAGACGCTTGAAATTGAAACATCAGACGAAGTACGTTGCAATGTAACCAAAATCGTAAAAATATTGAGTCATTTAAGGTTAGAATCGGGATCAACAATGCCCCTTTGGAATCGCTGTAACCATGAAATAAATGGACAAACGAAGATGATTTGTGTGGAAATAATGAAAGGAAGACGCTTGAAATTGAAACATCAGACGAAGTACGTTGCATTGTAACCAAAATCGTAAAAATATTGAGTCATTTAAGGTTAGAATCGGGATCAACAATGCCCCTTTGGAATCGCTGTTACCATGAAATAAATGGACAAACGAAGATGATTTGTGTGGAAATAATGAAAGGAAGACGCTTGAAATTGAAACATCAGACGAAGTACGTTGCATTGTAACCAAAATCTTAAAAATATTGAGTCATTTAAGGTTAGAATCGGGATCAACAATGCCCCTTTGGAATCGCTGTAACCATGAAATAAATGGACAAACGAAGATGATTTGTGTGGAAATAATGAAAGGAAGACGCTTGAAATTGAAACATCAGACGAAGTACGTTGCATTGTATCCAAAATCGTAAAAATATTGAGTCATTTAAGGTTAGAATCGGGATCAACAATGCCCCTTTGGAAACGCTGTAACCATGAAATTAAAGGACAAACGAAGATGATTTGTGTGGAAATAAAGAAAGGAAGACGCTTGAAATTGAAACATCAGACGAAGTACGTTGCATTGTTACCAAAATCGTAAAAATATTGAGTCATTTAAGGTTAGAATCGGGATCAACAATGCCCCATTGGAATCGCTGTAACCATGAAATAAATGGACAAACGAAGATGATTTGTGTGGAAATAATGAAAGGAAGACGCTTGAAATTGAAACATCAGACGAATTACGTTGCATTGTAACCAAAATCTTAAAAATTTTGAGTCATTTAAGGTTAGAATCGGGATCAACAATGCCCCTTTGGAATCGCTGTAACCATGAAATAAATGGACAAACGAAGATAATTTGTGTGGAAATAATGAAAGGAAGACGCTTGAAATTGAAACATCAGACGAAGTACGTTGCATTGTAACCAAAATCTTAAAAATATTGAGTCATTTAAGGTTAGAATCGGGATCAACAATGCCCCTTTGGAATCGCTGTAACCATGAAATAAATGGACAAACGAAGATGATTTGTGTGGAAATAATGAAAGAAAGACGCTTGAAATTGAAACATCAGACGAAGTACGTTGCAATGTAACCAAAATCGTAAAAATATTGAGTCATTTAAGGCTAGAATCGGGATCAACAATGCCCCTTTGGAATCGCTGTAACCATGAAATAAATGGACAAACGAAGATGATTTGTGTGGAAATAATGAAAAGAAGACGCTTGAAATTGAAACATCAGACGAAGTACGTTGCATTGTAACCAAAATCTTAAAAATATTGAGTCATTTAAGGTTAGAATCGGGATCAACAATGCCCCTTTGGAATCGCTGTTACCATGAAATAAATGGACAAACGAAGATGATTTGTGTGGAAATAATTAAAGGAAGACGCTTGAAATTGAAACATCAGACGAAGTACGTTGCAATGTAACCAAAATCTTAAAAATATTGAGTCATTTAAGGTTAGAATCGGGATCAACAATGCCCCTTTGGAATCGCTGTAACCATGAAATAAATGGAAAAACGAAGATGATTTGTGTGGAAATAATGAAAGGAAGATGCTTGAAATTGAAACATCAGACGAAGTACGTTGCATTGTAACCAAAATCGTAAAAATATTGAGTCATTTAAGGTTAGAATCGGGATCAACAATGCCCCTTTGGAATCGCTGTTACCATGAAATAAATGGACAAACGAAGATGATTTGTGTGGAAATAATGAATGGAAGACGCTTGAAATTGAAACATCAGACGAAGTACGTTGCATTGTAACCAAAATCTTAAAAATATTGAGTCATTTAAGGTTAGAATCGGGATCAACAATGCCCCTTTGGAATCGCTGTAACCATGAAATAAATGGACAAACGAAGATGTTTTGTGTGGAAAAAATGAAAGGAAGACGCTTGAAATTGAAACATCAGAAGAAGTACGTTGCATTGTAACCAAAATCGTAAAAATATTGAGTCATTTAAGGTTAGAATCGGGATCAACAATGCCCCTTTGGAATCGCTGTAACCATGAAATAAATGGACAAACGAAGATGATATGTGTGGAAATAATGAAAGGAAGACGCTTGAAATTGAAACATCAGACGAAGTACGTTGCATTGTAACCAAAATCGTAAAAATATTGAGTCATTTAAGGTTAGAATCGGGATCAACAATGCCCCTTTGGAATCGCTGTAACCATGACATAAATGGACAGACGAAGATGATTTGTGTGGAAATTATGAAAGGAAGACGCTTGAAATTGAAACATCAGACGAAGTACGTTGCATTGTAACCAAAAGCGTAAAAATATTGAGTCATTTAAGGTTGGAATCGGGATCAACAATGCCCCTTTGGAATCGCTGTAACCATGAATGAAAAGAACGAACGAAGGTGTTTTGTGAGGAAATAATGAAAGGAAGACGCTTAAAGTTTAAACATCAGAAGAAGTACGTTGCATTATATCAAAAATCGTAAAAATATTGAGTCATTTAAGGTTAGAATCGGGATCAACAACGCCCCTTTGGAATCGCTGTAACCATGAAATAAATGGACAAACGAAGATGATTTGTGTGGAAATAATGAAAGAAAGACGCTTGAAATTGGAACATCAGACGAAGTACGTTGCATTGTAACCAAAATCGTAAAAATATTGAGTCATTTAAGGTTAGAATCGGGATCAACAATGCCCCTTTGGAATCGCTGTAACCATGAAATAAATAGACAAACGAAGATAATTTGTGTGGAAATAATGAAAGGAAGACGCTTGAAATTGAAACATCAGACGAAGTACGTTGCAATGTAACCAAAATCTTAAAAATATTGAGTCATTTAAGGTTAGAATCGGGATCAACAATGCCCCTTTAGAATCGCTGTATACATGAAATAAATGGACAAACGAAGATGATTTGTATGGAAATAATGAAAGAAAGACGCTTGAAATTGATACATCAGACGAAGTACGTTGCATTGTAACCAAAATCGTAAAAATATTGAGTCATTTAAGGTTAGAATCGGGATCAACAATGCCCCTTTGGAATCGCTGTAACCATGAAATAAATGGACAAACGAAGATGATTTGTGTGGAAATAATGAAAGGAAGACGCTTGAAATTGAAACATCAGACGAAGTACGTTGCATTGTATCCAAAATCGTAAAAATATTGAGTCATTTAAGGTTAGAATCGGGATCAACAATGCCCCTTTGGAAACGCTGTAACCATGAAATTAAAGGACAAACGAAGATGATTTGTGTGGAAATAATGAAAGGAAGACGCTTGAAATTGAAACATCAGACGAAGTACGTTGCATTGTTACCAAAATCGTAAAAATATTGAGTCATTTAAGGTTAGAATCGGGATCAACAATGCCCCATTGGAATCGCTGTAACCATGAAATAAATGGACAAACGAAGATGATTTGTGTGGAAATAATGAAAGGAAGACGCTTGAAATTGAAACATCAGACGAAGTACGTTGCATTGTAACCAAAATCTTAAAAATTTTGAGTCATTTAAGGTTAGAATCGGGATCAACAATGCCCCTTTGGAATCGCTGTAACCATGAAATAAATGGACAAACGAAGATGATTTGTGTGGAAACAATGAAAGGAAGACGCTTGAAATTGAAACATCAGACGAAGTGCGTTGCATTGTAACCAAAATCGTAAAAATATTGAGTCATTTAAGGTTAGAATCGGGATCAACAATGCCCCTTTGGAATCGCTGTAACCATGAAATAAATGGACAGACGAAGATGATTTGTGTGGAAAAAATGAAAGGAAGACGCTTGAAATTGAAACATCAGACGTAGTACGTTGCATTGTAACCAAAATCGTAAAAATATTGAGTCATTTAAGGTTAGAATCGGGATCAACAATGCCCCTTTGGAATCGCTGTAACCATGACATAAATGGACAGACGAAGATGATTTGTGTGGAAATTATGAAAGGAAGACGCTTGAAATTGAAACATCAGACGAAGTACGTTGCATTGTAACCAAAAGCGTAAAAATATTGAGTCATTTAAGGTTGGAATCGGGATCAACAATGCCCCTTTGGAATCGCTGTAACCATGAATGAAAAGAACGAACGAAGGTGTTTTGTGAGGAAATAATGAAAGGAAGACGCTTAAAGTTTAAACATCAGAAGAAGTACGTTGCATTATATCAAAAATCGTAAAAATATTGAGTCATTTAAGGTTAGAATCGGGATCAACAACGCCCCTTTGGAATCGCTGTAACCATGAAATAAATGGACAAACGAAGATGATTTGTGTGGAAATAATGAAAGAAAGACGCTTGAAATTGGAACATCAGACGAAGTACGTTGCATTGTAACCAAAATCGTAAAAATATTGAGTCATTTAAGGTTAGAATCGGGATCAACAATGCCCCTTTGGAATCGCTGTAACCATGAAATAAATGGACAAACGAAGATGATTTGTGTGGAAATAATGAAAGAAAGACGCTTGAAATTGAAACATCAGACGAAGTACGTTGCAATGTAACCAAAATCGTAAAAATATTGAGTCATTTAAGGCTAGAATCGGGATCAACAATGCCCCTTTGGAATCGCTGTAACCATGAAATAAATGGACAAACGAAGATGATTTGTGTGGAAATAATGAAAAGAAGACGCTTGAAATTGAAACATCAGACGAAGTACGTTGCATTGTAACCAAAATCTTAAAAATATTGAGTCATTTAAGGTTAGAATCGGGATCAACAATGCCCCTTTGGAATCGCTGTTACCATGAAATAAATGGACAAACGAAGATGATTTGTGTGGAAATAATTAAAGGAAGACGCTTGAAATTGAAACATCAGACGAAGTACGTTGCAATGTAACCAAAATCTTAAAAATATTGAGTCATTTAAGGTTAGAATCGGGATCAACAATGCCCCTTTGGAATCGCTGTAACCATGAAATAAATGGAAAAACGAAGATGATTTGTGTGGAAATAATGAAAGGAAGATGCTTGAAATTGAAACATCAGACGAAGTACGTTGCATTGTAACCAAAATCGTAAAAATATTGAGTCATTTAAGGTTAGAATCGGGATCAACAATGCCCCTTTGGAATCGCTGTTACCATGAAATAAATGGACAAACGAAGATGATTTGTGTGGAAATAATGAATGGAAGACGCTTGAAATTGAAACATCAGACGAAGTACGTTGCATTGTAACCAAAATCTTAAAAATATTGAGTCATTTAAGGTTAGAATCGGGATCAACAATGCCCCTTTGGAATCGCTGTAACCATGAAATAAATGGACAAACGAAGATGATTTGTGTGGAAATAATGAAAGGAAGACGCTTGAAATTGAAACATCAGACTAAGTACGTTGCATTGTAACCAAAATCGTAAAAATATTGAGTCATTTAAGGTTAGAATCGGGATCAACAATGCCCCATTGGAATCGCTGTAACCATGAAATAAATGGACAAACGAAGATGATTTTGTGTGGAAATAATGAATGGAAGACGCTTGAAATTGAAACATCAGACGAAGTACGTTGCATTGTAACCAAAATCTTAAAAATATTGAGTCATTTAAGGTTAGAATCGGGATCAACAATGCCCCTTTGGAATCGCTGTAACCATGAAATAAATGGACAAACGAAGATGTTTTGTGTGGAAAAAATGAAAGGAAGACGCTTGAAATTGAAACATCAGAAGAAGTACGTTGCATTGTAACCAAAATCGTAAAAATATTGAGTCATTTAAGGTTAGAATCGGGATCAACAATGCCCCTTTGGAATCGCTGTAACCATGAAATAAATGGACAAACGAAGATGATATGTGTGGAAATAATGAAAGGAAGACGCTTGAAATTGAAACATCAGACGAAGTACGTTGCATTGTAACCAAAATCGTAAAAATATTGAGTCATTTAAGGTTAGAATCGGGATCAACAATGCCCCTTTGGAATCGCTGTAACCATGACATAAATGGACAGACGAAGATGATTTGTGTGGAAATTATGAAAGGAAGACGCTTGAAATTGAAACATCAGACGAAGTACGTTGCATTGTAACCAAAAGCGTAAAAATATTGAGTCATTTAAGGTTGGAATCGGGATCAACAATGCCCCTTTGGAATCGCTGTAACCATGAATGAAAAGAACGAACGAAGGTGTTTTGTGAGGAAATAATGAAAGGAAGACGCTTAAAGTTTAAACATCAGAAGAAGTACGTTGCATTATATCAAAAATCGTAAAAATATTGAGTCATTTAAGGTTAGAATCGGGATCAACAACGCCCCTTTGGAATCGCTGTAACCATGAAATAAATGGACAAACGAAGATGATTTGTGTGGAAATAATGAAAGAAAGACGCTTGAAATTGGAACATCAGACGAAGTACGTTGCATTGTAACCAAAATCGTAAAAATATTGAGTCATTTAAGGTTAGAATCGGGATCAACAATGCCCCTTTGGAATCGCTGTAACCATGAAATAAATGGACAAACGAAGATGATTTGTGTGGAAATAATGAAAGAAAGACGCTTGAAATTGAAACATCAGACGAAGTACGTTGCAATGTAACCAAAATCGTAAAAATATTGAGTCATTTAAGGCTAGAATCGGGATCAACAATGCCCCTTTGGAATCGCTGTAACCATGAAATAAATGGACAAACGAAGATGATTTGTGTGGAAATAATGAAAGAAAGACGCTTGAAATTGAAACATCAGACGAAGTACGTTGCAATGTAACCAAAATCGTAAAAATATTGAGTCATTTAAGGCTAGAATCGGGATCAACAATGCCCCTTTGGAATCGCTGTAACCATGAAATAAATGGACAAACGAAGATGATTTGTGTGGAAATAATGAAAAGAAGACGCTTGAAATTGAAACATCAGACGAAGTACGTTGCATTGTAACCAAAATCTTAAAAATATTGAGTCATTTAAGGTTAGAATCGGGATCAACAATGCCCCTTTGGAATCGCTGTTACCATGAAATAAATGGACAAACGAAGATGATTTGTGTGGAAATAATTAAAGGAAGACGCTTGAAATTGAAACATCAGACGAAGTACGTTGCAATGTAACCAAAATCTTAAAAATATTGAGTCATTTAAGGTTAGAATCGGGATCAACAATGCCCCTTTGGAATCGCTGTAACCATGAAATAAATGGAAAAACGAAGATGATTTGTGTGGAAATAATGAAAGGAAGATGCTTGAAATTGAAACATCAGACGAAGTACGTTGCATTGTAACCAAAATCGTAAAAATATTGAGTCATTTAAGGTTAGAATCGGGATCAACAATGCCCCTTTGGAATCGCTGTTACCATGAAATAAATGGACAAACGAAGATGATTTGTGTGGAAATAATGAATGGAAGACGCTTGAAATTGAAACATCAGACGAAGTACGTTGCATTGTAACCAAAATCTTAAAAATATTGAGTCATTTAAGGTTAGAATCGGGATCAACAATGCCCCTTTGGAATCGCTGTAACCATGAAATAAATGGACAAACGAAGATGATTTGTGTGGAAATAATGAAAGGAAGACGCTTGAAATTGAAACATCAGACTAAGTACGTTGCATTGTAACCAAAATCGTAAAAATATTGAGTCATTTAAGGTTAGAATCGGGATCAACAATGCCCCATTGGAATCGCTGTAACCATGAAATAAATGGACAAACGAAGATGATTTGTGTGGAAATAATGAATGGAAGACGCTTGAAATTGAAACATCAGACGAAGTACGTTGCATTGTAACCAAAATCTTAAAATATTGAGTCATTTAAGGTTAGAATCGGGATCAACAATGCCCCTTTGGAATCGCTGTAACCATGAAATAAATGGACAAACGAAGATGTTTTGTGTGGAAAAAATGAAAGGAAGACGCTTGAAATTGAAACATCAGAAGAAGTACGTTGCATTGTAACCAAAATCGTAAAAATATTGAGTCATTTAAGGTTAGAATCGGGATCAACAATGCCCCTTTGGAATCGCTGTAACCATGAAATAAATGGACAAACGAAGATGATATGTGTGGAAATAATGAAAGGAAGACGCTTGAAATTGAAACATCAGACGAAGTACGTTGCATTGTAACCAAAATCGTAAAAATATTGAGTCATTTAAGGTTAGAATCGGGAACAGCAATGCCCCTTTGGAATCGCAGTAACCATGAAATAAATGGACAAACGAAGATTATTTGTGTGGAAATAATGAAAGGAATACGCTTGAAATAGAAATATCAGACGAAGTACGTTGCATTGTAACAAAAATCGTAAAAATATTGAGTCATTTAAGGTTAGAATCGGGATCAACAATGCCCCTTTTGAATCGCTGTAACCATGAAATAAATGGACAAACGAAGATGTTTTGTGTGGAAAAAATGAAAGGAAGACGCTTGAAATTGAAACATCAGACGTAGTACGTTGCATTGTAACCAAAATCGTAAAAATATTGAGTCATTTAAGGTTAGAATCGGGAACAACAATGCCCCTTTGGAATCGCTGTAACCATGAATGAAAAGAACAAACGAAGGTGTTTTGTGTGCAAAAAATAAAAGGAATACGCTTGAAATTGAAACATCAGACGAAGTACGTTGCATTGTAACAAAAATCGTTAAAACATTGGGTCATTTAAGGTTAGAATCGGGAACAACAATGCCCCTTTGGAATCGCTGTAACTATGAAATAAATGGTCAAACGAAGATGATTTGTGTGGAAATAATGAAAGAAAGACGCTTGAAATTGAAACATCAGACGAAGTACGTTGCATTGTAACCAAAATCGTAAAAATATTGAGTCATTTAAGGTTAGAATCGGGATCAACAATGCCCTTTGGAATCGCTGTAACCATGAAATAAATGGACAAACGAAGATGATTTGTGTGGAAATAATGAAAGGAAGACGCTTGAAATTGAAACATCAGACGAAGTACGTTGCATTGTAACCAAAATCGTAAAAATATTGAGTCATTAAAGGTTAGAATCGGGAACAACAATGCCCCTTTGGAATCGCTGTAACCATGAAATAAATGGACAAACGAAGATGATTTGTGTGGAAATAATGAAAGGAAGACGCTTGAAATTGAAACATCAGACGAAGTACGTTGCATTGTAACCAAAATCTTAAAAATATTGAGTCATTTAAGGTTAGAATCGGGATCAACAATGCCCCTTTGGAATCGCTGTTACCATGAAATAAATGGACAAACGAAGATGATTTGTGTGGAAATAATTAAAGGAAGACGCTTGAAATTGAAACATCAGACGAAGTACGTTGCAATGTAACCAAAATCTTAAAAATATTGAGTCATTTAAGGTTAGAATCGGGATCAACAATGCCCCTTTGGAATCGCTGTAACCATGAAATAAATGGAAAAACGAAGATGATTTGTGTGGAAATAATGAAAGGAAGATGCTTGAAATTGAAACATCAGACGAAGTACGTTGCATTGTAACCAAAATCGTAAAAATATTGAGTCATTTAAGGTTAGAATCGGGATCAACAATGCCCCTTTGGAATCGCTGTTACCATGAAATAAATGGACAAACGAAGATGATTTGTGTGGAAATAATGAATGGAAGACGCTTGAAATTGAAACATCAGACGAAGTACGTTGCATTGTAACCAAAATCTTAAAATATTGAGTCATTTAAGGTTAGAATCGGGATCAACAATGCCCCTTTGGAATCGCTGTAACCATGAAATAAATGGACAAACGAAGATGATTTGTGTGGAAATAATGAAAGGAAGACGCTTGAAATTGAAACATCAGACTAAGTACGTTGCATTGTAACCAAAATCGTAAAAATATTGAGTCATTTAAGGTTAGAATCGGGATCAACAATGCCCCATTGGAATCGCTGTAACCATGAAATAAATGGACAAACGAAGATGATTTGTGTGGAAATAATGAATGGAAGACGCTTGAAATTGAAACATCAGACGAAGTACGTTGCATTGTAACCAAAATCTTAAAAATATTGAGTCATTTAAGGTTAGAATCGGGATCAACAATGCCCCTTTGGAATCGCTGTAACCATGAAATAAATGGACAAACGAAGATGATTTGTGTGGAAATAATGAAAGGAAGACGCTTGAAATTGAAACATCAGACGAAGTACGTTGCATTGTAACCAAAATCGTAAAAATATTGAGTCATTTAAGGTTAGAATCGGGATCAACAATGCCCCTTTGGAATTGCTGTAACCATGAATGAAAAGAACGAACGAAGGTGTTTTGTGAGGAAATAATGAAAGGAAGACGCTTAAAATTTAAACATCAGAAGAAGTACGTTGCATTGTAACCAAAATCGTAAAAATATTGAGTCATTTAAGGCTAGAATCGGGATCAACAATGCCCCTTTGGAATCGCTGTAACCATGAAATAAATGGACAAACCAAGATGATTTGTGTGGAAATACTGAAAGGAAGACACTTGAAATTGAAACATCAGACGAAGTACGTTGCATTGTATCCAAAATCGTAAAAATATTGAGTCATTTAAGGTTAGAATCGGGATCAACAATGCCCCTTTGGAATCGCTGTAACCATGAAATAAATGGACAAACGAAGATGATATGTGTGGAAATAATGAAAGGAAGACGCTTGAAATTGAAACATCAGACGAAGTACGTTGCATTGTAACCAAAATCGTAAAAATATTGAGTCATTTAAGGTTAGAATCGGGATCAACAATGCCCCTTTGGAATCGCTGTAACCATGAAATAAATGGACAAACGAAGATGATTTGTGTGGAAATAATGAAAGGAAGACGCTTGAAATTGAAACATCAGACGAAGTACGTTGCATTGTAACCAAAATCGTAAAAATATTGAGTCATTTAAGGTTAGAATCGGGATCAACAATGCCCCTTTGGAATCGCTGTTACCATGAAATAAATGGACAAACGAAGATGATTTGTGTGGAAATAATGAATGGAAGACGCTTGAAATTGAAACATCAGACGAAGTACGTTGCATTGTAACCAAAATCTTAAAAATATTGAGTCATTTAAGGTTAGAATCGGGATCAACAATGCCCCTTTGGAATCGCTGTAACCATGAAATAAATGGAAAAACGAAGATGATTTGTGTGGAAATAATGAAAGGAAGACGCTTGAAATTGAAACATCAGACGAAGTACGTTGCATTGTAACCAAAATCGTAAAAATATTGAGTCATTTAAGGTTAGAATCGGGATCAACAATGCCCCTTTGGAATTGCTGTAACCATGAATGAAAAGAACGAACGAAGGTGTTTTGTGAGGAAATAATGAAAGGAAGACGCTTAAAATTTAAACATCAGAAGAAGTACGTTGCATTGTAACCAAAATCGTAAAAATATTGAGTCATTTAAGGCTAGAATCGGGATCAACAATGCCCCTTTGGAATCGCTGTAACCATGAAATAAATGGACAAACCAAGATGATTTGTGTGGAAATACTGAAAGGAAGACACTTGAAATTGAAACATCAGACGAAGTACGTTGCATTGTATCCAAAATCGTAAAAATATTGAGTCATTTAAGGTTAGAATCGGGATCAACAATGCCCCTTTGGAATCGCTGTAACCATGAAATAAATGGACAAACGAAGATGATATGTGTGGAAATAATGAAAGGAAGACGCTTGAAATTGAAACATCAGACGAAGTACGTTGCATTGTAACCAAAATCGTAAAAATATTGAGTCATTTAAGGTTAGAATCGGGATCAACAATGCCCCTTTGGAATCGCTGTAACCATGAAATAAATGGACAAACGAAGATGATTTGTGTGGAAATAATGAAAGGAAGACGCTTGAAATTGAAACATCAGACGAAGTACGTTGCATTGTAACCAAAATCGTAAAAATATTGAGTCATTTAAGGTTAGAATCGGGATCAACAATGCCCCTTTGGAATCGCTGTTACCATGAAATAAATGGACAAACGAAGATGATTTGTGTGGAAATAATGAATGGAAGACGCTTGAAATTGAAACATCAGACGAAGTACGTTGCATTGTAACCAAAATCTTAAAAATATTGAGTCATTTAAGGTTAGAATCGGGATCAACAATGCCCCTTTGGAATCGCTGTAACCATGAAATAAATGGACAAACGAAGATGATTTGTGTGGAAATAATGAAAGAAAGACGCTTGAAATTGAAACATCAGACGAAGTACGTTGCAATGTAACCAAAATCGTAAAAATATTGAGTCATTTAAGGCTAGAATCGGGATCAACAATGCCCCTTTGGAATCGCTGTAACCATGAAATAAATGGACAAACGAAGATGATTTGTGTGGAAATAATGAAAAGAAGACGCTTGAAATTGAAACATCAGACGAAGTACGTTGCATTGTAACCAAAATCTTAAAAATATTGAGTCATTTAAGGTTAGAATCGGGATCAACAATGCCCCTTTGGAATCGCTGTTACCATGAAATAAATGGACAAACGAAGATGATTTGTGTGGAAATAATTAAAGGAAGACGCTTGAAATTGAAACATCAGACGAAGTACGTTGCAATGTAACCAAAATCTTAAAAATATTGAGTCATTTAAGGTTAGAATCGGGATCAACAATGCCCCTTTGGAATCGCTGTAACCATGAAATAAATGGAAAAACGAAGATGATTTGTGTGGAAATAATGAAAGGAAGATGCTTGAAATTGAAACATCAGACGAAGTACGTTGCATTGTAACCAAAATCGTAAAAATATTGAGTCATTTAAGGTTAGAATCGGGATCAACAATGCCCCTTTGGAATCGCTGTTACCATGAAATAAATGGACAAACGAAGATGATTTGTGTGGAAATAATGAATGGAAGACGCTTGAAATTGAAACATCAGACGAAGTACGTTGCATTGTAACCAAAATCTTAAAAATATTGAGTCATTTAAGGTTAGAATCGGGATCAACAATGCCCCTTTGGAATCGCTGTAACCATGAAATAAATGGACAAACGAAGATGATTTGTGTGGAAATAATGAAAGGAAGACGCTTGAAATTGAAACATCAGACTAAGTACGTTGCATTGTAACCAAAATCGTAAAAATATTGAGTCATTTAAGGTTAGAATCGGGATCAACAATGCCCCATTGGAATCGCTGTAACCATGAAATAAATGGACAAACGAAGATGATTTGTGTGGAAATAATGAATGGAAGACGCTTGAAATTGAAACATCAGACGAAGTACGTTGCATTGTAACCAAAATCTTAAAAATATTGAGTCATTTAAGGTTAGAATCGGGATCAACAATGCCCCTTTGGAATCGCTGTAACCATGAAATAAATGGACAAACGAAGATGTTTTGTGTGGAAAAAATGAAAGGAAGACGCTTGAAATTGAAACATCAGAAGAAGTACGTTGCATTGTAACCAAAATCGTAAAAATATTGAGTCATTTAAGGTTAGAATCGGGATCAACAATGCCCCTTTGGAATCGCTGTAACCATGAAATAAATGGACAAACGAAGATGATATGTGTGGAAATAATGAAAGGAAGACGCTTGAAATTGAAACATCAGACGAAGTACGTTGCATTGTAACCAAAATCGTAAAAATATTGAGTCATTTAAGGTTAGAATCGGGATCAACAATGCCCCTTTGGAATCGCTGTAACCATGACATAAATGGACAGACGAAGATGATTTGTGTGGAAATTATGAAAGGAAGACGCTTGAAATTGAAACATCAGACGAAGTACGTTGCATTGTAACCAAAAGCGTAAAAATATTGAGTCATTTAAGGTTGGAATCGGGATCAACAATGCCCCTTTGGAATCGCTGTAACCATGAATGAAAAGAACGAACGAAGGTGTTTTGTGAGGAAATAATGAAAGGAAGACGCTTAAAGTTTAAACATCAGAAGAAGTACGTTGCATTATATCAAAAATCGTAAAAATATTGAGTCATTTAAGGTTAGAATCGGGATCAACAACGCCCCTTTGGAATCGCTGTAACCATGAAATAAATGGACAAACGAAGATGATTTGTGTGGAAATAATGAAAGAAAGACGCTTGAAATTGGAACATCAGACGAAGTACGTTGCATTGTAACCAAAATCGTAAAAATATTGAGTCATTTAAGGTTAGAATCGGGATCAACAATGCCCCTTTGGAATCGCTGTAACCATGAAATAAATGGACAAACGAAGATGATTTGTGTGGAAATAATGAAAGAAAGACGCTTGAAATTGAAACATCAGACGAAGTACGTTGCAATGTAACCAAAATCGTAAAAATATTGAGTCATTTAAGGCTAGAATCGGGATCAACAATGCCCCTTTGGAATCGCTGTAACCATGAAATAAATGGACAAACGAAGATGATTTGTGTGGAAATAATGAAAGAAAGACGCTTGAAATTGAAACATCAGACGAAGTACGTTGCAATGTAACCAAAATCGTAAAAATATTGAGTCATTTAAGGCTAGAATCGGGATCAACAATGCCCCTTTGGAATCGCTGTAACCATGAAATAAATGGACAAACGAAGATGATTTGTGTGGAAATAATGAAAAGAAGACGCTTGAAATTGAAACATCAGACGAAGTACGTTGCATTGTAACCAAAATCTTAAAAATATTGAGTCATTTAAGGTTAGAATCGGGATCAACAATGCCCCTTTGGAATCGCTGTTACCATGAAATAAATGGACAAACGAAGATGATTTGTGTGGAAATAATTAAAGGAAGACGCTTGAAATTGAAACATCAGACGAAGTACGTTGCAATGTAACCAAAATCTTAAAAATATTGAGTCATTTAAGGTTAGAATCGGGATCAACAATGCCCCTTTGGAATCGCTGTAACCATGAAATAAATGGAAAAACGAAGATGATTTGTGTGGAAATAATGAAAGGAAGATGCTTGAAATTGAAACATCAGACGAAGTACGTTGCATTGTAACCAAAATCGTAAAAATATTGAGTCATTTAAGGTTAGAATCGGGATCAACAATGCCCCTTTGGAATCGCTGTTACCATGAAATAAATGGACAAACGAAGATGATTTGTGTGGAAATAATGAATGGAAGACGCTTGAAATTGAAACATCAGACGAAGTACGTTGCATTGTAACCAAAATCTTAAAAATATTGAGTCATTTAAGGTTAGAATCGGGATCAACAATGCCCCTTTGGAATCGCTGTAACCATGAAATAAATGGACAAACGAAGATGATTTGTGTGGAAATAATGAAAGGAAGACGCTTGAAATTGAAACATCAGACTAAGTACGTTGCATTGTAACCAAAATCGTAAAAATATTGAGTCATTTAAGGTTAGAATCGGGATCAACAATGCCCCATTGGAATCGCTGTAACCATGAAATAAATGGACAAACGAAGATGATTTGTGTGGAAATAATGAATGGAAGACGCTTGAAATTGATACATCAGACGAAGTACGTTGCATTGTAACCAAAATCGTAAAAATATTGAGTCATTTAAGGTTAGAATCGGGATCAACAATGCCCCTTTGGAATCGCTGTAACCATGAAATAAATGGACAAACGAAGATGATTTGTGTGGAAATAATGAAAGGAAGACGCTTGAAATTGAAACATCAGACGAAGTACGTTGCATTGTATCCAAAATCGTAAAAATATTGAGTCATTTAAGGTTAGAATCGGGATCAACAATGCCCCTTTGGAAACGCTGTAACCATGAAATTAAAGGACAAACGAAGATGATTTGTGTGGAAATAATGAAAGGAAGACGCTTGAAATTGAAACATCAGACGAAGTACGTTGCATTGTTACCAAAATCGTAAAAATATTGAGTCATTTAAGGTTAGAATCGGGATCAACAATGCCCCATTGGAATCGCTGTAACCATGAAATAAATGGACAAACGAAGATGATTTGTGTGGAAATAATGAAAGGAAGACGCTTGAAATTGAAACATCAGACGAAGTACGTTGCATTGTAACCAAAATCTTAAAAATTTTGAGTCATTTAAGGTTAGAATCGGGATCAACAATGCCCCTTTGGAATCGCTGTAACCATGAAATAAATGGACAAACGAAGATGATTTGTGTGGAAACAATGAAAGGAAGACGCTTGAAATTGAAACATCAGACGAAGTGCGTTGCATTGTAACCAAAATCGTAAAAATATTGAGTCATTTAAGGTTAGAATCGGGATCAACAATGCCCCTTTGGAATCGCTGTTACCATGAAATAAATGGACAAACGAAGATGATTTGTGTGGAAATAATGAATGGAAGACGCTTGAAATTGAAACATCAGACGAAGTACGTTGCATTGTAACCAAAATCTTAAAAATATTGAGTCATTTAAGGTTAGAATCGGGATCAACAATGCCCCTTTGGAATCGCTTTAACCATGAAATAAATGGACAAACGAAGATGATTTGTGTGGAAATAATGAAAGGAAGACGCCTGAAATTGAATCATCAGACGAAGTACGTTGCATTGTAACCAAAATCGTAAAAATATTGAGTCATTTAAGGTTAGAATCGGGATCAACAATGCCCCTTTGGAATCGCTGTAACCATGACATAAATGGACAAACGAAGATGATTTGTGTGGAAATAATGAAAGAAAGACGCTTGAAATTGAAACATCAGACGAAGTACGTTGCAATGTAACCAAAATCGTAAAAATATTGAGTCATTTAAGGCTAGAATCGGGATCAACAATGCCCCTTTGGAATCGCTGTAACCATGAAATAAATGGACAAACGAAGATGATTTGTGTGGAAATAATGAAAAGAAGACGCTTGAAATTGAAACATCAGACGAAGTACGTTGCATTGTAACCAAAATCGTAAAAATATTGAGTCATTTAAGGTTAGAATCGGGAACAGCAATGCCCCTTTGGAATCGCAGTAACCATGAAATAAATGGACAAACGAAGATTATTTGTGTGGAAATAATGAAAGGAATACGCTTGAAATAGAAATATCAGACGAAGTACGTTGCATTGTAACAAAAATCGTAAAAATATTGAGTCATTTAAGGTTAGAATCGGGATCAACAATGCCCCTTTGGAATCGCTGTAACCATGAAATAAATGGACAGACGAAGATGATTTGTGTGGAAAAAATGAAAGGAAGACGCTTGAAATTGAAACATCAGACGTAGTACGTTGCATTGTAACCAAAATCGTAAAAATATTGAGTCATTTAAGGTTAGAATCGGGATCAACAATGCCCCTTTGGAATCGCTGTAACCATGACATAAATGGACAGACGAAGATGATTTGTGTGGAAATTATGAAAGGAAGACGCTTGAAATTGAAACATCAGACGAAGTACGTTGCATTGTAACCAAAAGCGTAAAAATATTGAGTCATTTAAGGTTGGAATCGGGATCAACAATGCCCCTTTGGAATCGCTGTAACCATGAATGAAAAGAACGAACGAAGGTGTTTTGTGAGGAAATAATGAAAGGAAGACGCTTAAAGTTTAAACATCAGAAGAAGTACGTTGCATTATATCAAAAATCGTAAAAATATTGAGTCATTTAAGGTTAGAATCGGGATCAACAACGCCCCTTTGGAATCGCTGTAACCATGAAATAAATGGACAAACGAAGATGATTTGTGTGGAAATAATGAAAGAAAGACGCTTGAAATTGGAACATCAGACGAAGTACGTTGCATTGTAACCAAAATCGTAAAAATATTGAGTCATTTAAGGTTAGAATCGGGATCAACAATGCCCCTTTGGAATCGCTGTAACCATGAAATAAATGGACAAACGAAGATGATTTGTGTGGAAATAATGAAAGAAAGACGCTTGAAATTGAAACATCAGACGAAGTACGTTGCAATGTAACCAAAATCGTAAAAATATTGAGTCATTTAAGGCTAGAATCGGGATCAACAATGCCCCTTTGGAATCGCTGTAACCATGAAATAAATGGACAAACGAAGATGATTTGTGTGGAAATAATGAAAAGAAGACGCTTGAAATTGAAACATCAGACGAAGTACGTTGCATTGTAACCAAAATCTTAAAAATATTGAGTCATTTAAGGTTAGAATCGGGATCAACAATGCCCCTTTGGAATCGCTGTTACCATGAAATAAATGGACAAACGAAGATGATTTGTGTGGAAATAATTAAAGGAAGACGCTTGAAATTGAAACATCAGACGAAGTACGTTGCAATGTAACCAAAATCTTAAAAATATTGAGTCATTTAAGGTTAGAATCGGGATCAACAATGCCCCTTTGGAATCGCTGTAACCATGAAATAAATGGAAAAACGAAGGAAATAATGAAAGGAAGATGCTTGAAATTGAAACATCAGACGAAGTACGTTGCATTGTAACCAAAATCGTAAAAATATTGAGTCATTTAGGTTAGAATCGGGATCAACAATGCCCCTTTGGAATCGCTGTTACCATGAATAAATGGACAAACGAAGATGATTTGTGTGGAAATAATGAATGGAAGACGCTTGAAATTGAAACATCAGACGAAGTACGTTGCATTGTACCAAAATCTTAAAAATATTGAGTCATTTAAGGTTAGAATCGGGATCAACAATGCCCCTTTGGAATCGCTGTAACCATGAAATAAATGGACAAACGAAGTGATTTGTGTGGAAATAATGAAAGGAAGACGCTTGAAATTGAAACATCAGACTAAGTACGTTGCATTGTAACCAAAATCGTAAAAATATTGAGTCATTTAAGGTTAGAATCGGGATCAACAATGCCCCATTGGAATCGCTGTAACCATGAAATAAATGGACAAACGAAGATGATTTGTGTGGAAATAATGAATGGAAGACGCTTGAAATTGAAACATCAGACGAAGTACGTTGCATTGTAACCAAAATCTTAAAAATATTGAGTCATTTAAGGTTAGAATCGGATCAACAATGCCCCTTTGAATCGCTGTAACCATGAAATAAATGGACAAACGAAGATGTTTTGTGTGGAAAAAATGAAAGGAAGACGCTTGAAATTGAAACATCAGAAGAAGTACGTTGCATTGTAACCAAAATCGTAAAAATATTGAGTCATTTAAGGTTAGAATCGGGATCAACAATGCCCCTTTGGAATCGCTGTAACCATGAAATAATGGACAAACGAAGATGATATGTGTGGAAATAATGAAAGGAAGACGCTTGAAATTGAAACATCAGACGAGTACGTTGCATTGTAACCAAAATCGTAAAAATATTGAGTCATTTAAGGTTAGAATCGGGATCAACAATGCCCCTTTGGAATCGCTGTAAACCATGACATAAATGGACAGACGAAGATGATTTGTGTGGAAATTATGAAAGGAAGACGCTTAAATTGAAACATCAGACGAAGTACGTTGCATTGTAACCAAAAGCGTAAAAATATTGAGTCATTTAAGGTTGAATCGGGATCAACAATGCCCCTTTGGAATCGCTGTAACCATGAATGAAAAGAACGAACGAAGGTGTTTTGTGAGGAAATAATGAAAGGAAGACGCTTAAAGTTTAAACATCAGAAGAAGTACGTTGCATTATATCAAAAATCGTAAAAATATTGAGTCATTTAAGGTTAGAATCGGGATCAACAACGCCCCTTTGGAATCGCTGTAACCATGAAATAAATGGACAAACGAAGATGATTTGTGTGGAAATAATGAAAGAAAGACGCTTGAAATTGGAACATCAGACGAAGTACGTTGCATTGTAACCAAAATCGTAAAAATATTGAGTCATTTAAGGTTAGAATCGGGATCAACAATGCCCCTTTGGAATCGCTGTAACCATGAAATAAATAGACAAACGAAGATAATTTGTGTGGAAATAATGAAAGGAAGACGCTTGAAATTGAAACATCAGACGAAGTACGTTGCAATGTAACCAAAATCTTAAAAATATTGAGTCATTTAAGGTTAGAATCGGGATCAACAATGCCCCTTTAGAATCGCTGTATACATGAAATAAATGGACAAACGAAGATGATTTGTATGGCAATAATGAAAGAAAGACGCTTGAAATTGATACATCAGACGAAGTACGTTGCATTGTAACCAAAATCGTAAAAATATTGAGTCATTAAGGTTAGAATCGGATCAACAATGCCCCTTTGGAATCGCTGTAACCATGAAATAAATGGACAAACGAAGATGATTTGTGTGGAAATAATGAAAGGAAGACGCTTGAAATTGAAACATCAGACGAAGTACGTTGCATTTTAACCAAAATCGTAAAAATATTGAGTCATTTAAGGTTAGAATCGGGATCAATAATGCCCCTTTGGAATCGCTTTAACCATGAAAAAATGGACAAACGAAGATGATATGTGTGGAAATAATGAAAGGAAGACGCTTGAAATTAAAACATCAGACCAAGTACGTTGCATTGTAACCAAAATCGTAAAATATTGAGTCATTTAAGGTTAGAATCGGGAACAGCAATGCCCCTTTGGAATCGCAGTAACCATGAAATAAATGGACAAACGAAGATTATTTGTGTGGAAATAATGAAAGGAATACGCTGAAATAGAAATATCAGACGAAGTACGTTGCATTGTAACAAAAATCGTAAAAATATTGAGTCATTTAAGGTTCGAATCGGGATCAACAATGCCCCTTTTGAATCGCTGTAACCATGAAATAAATGGACAAACGAAGATGTTTTGTGTGGAAAAAATGAAAGGAAGACGCTTGAAATTGAAACTTCAGACGTAGTACGTTGCATTGTAACCAAAATCGTAAAAATATTGAGTCATTTAAGGTTAGAATCGGGAACAACAATGCCCCTTTGGAATCGCTGTAACCATGAATGAAAAGAACAAACGAAGGTGTTTTGTGTGCAAAAAATAAAAGGAATACGCTTGAAATTGAAACATCAGACGAAGTACGTTGCATTGTAACAAAAATCGTTAAAACATTGGGTCATTTAAGGTTAGAATCGGAACAACAATGCCCCTTTGGAATCGCTGTAACTATGAAATAAATGGTCAAACGAAGATGATTTGTGTGGAAATAATGAAAGAAAGACGCTTGAAATTGAAACATCAGACGAAGTACGTTGCATTGTAACCAAAATCGTAAAAATATTGAGTCATTTAAGGTTAGAATCGGGATCAACAATGCCCCTTTGGAATCGCTGTAACCATGAAATAAATGGACAAACGAAGATGATTTGTGTGGAAATAATGAAAGGAAGACGCTTGAAATTGAACATCAGACGAAGTACGTTGCATTGTACCAAAATCGTAAAAATATTGAGTCATTTAAGGTTAGAATCGGGAACAACAATGCCCTTTGAATCGCTGTAACCATGAAATAAATGGACAAACGAAGATGATTTGTGTGGAAATAATGAAGGAGACGCTTGAAATTGAAACATCAGACGAAGTACGTTGCATTGTAACCAAAATCTTAAAAATATTGAGTCATTTAAGGTTAGAATCGGGATCAACAATGCCCCTTTGGAATCGCTGTTACCATGAAATAAATGGACAAACGAAGATGATTTGTGTGGAAATAATTAAAGGAAGACGCTTGAAATTGAAACATCAGACGAAGTACGTTGCAATGTAACCAAAATCTTAAAAATATTGAGTCATTTAAGGTTAGAATCGGGATCAACAATGCCCCTTTGGAATCGCTGTAACCATGAAATAAATGGAAAAACGAAGATGATTTGTGTGGAAATAATGAAAGGAAGATGCTTGAAATTGAAACATCAGACGAAGTACGTTGCATTGTAACCAAAATCGTAAAAATATTGAGTCATTTAAGGTTAGAATCGGGATCAACAATGCCCTTTGGAATCGCTGTTACCATGAAATAAATGGACAAACGAAGATGATTTGTGTGGAAATAATGAATGGAAGACGCTTGAAATTGAAACATCAGACGAAGTACGTTGCATTGTAACCAAAATCTTAAAAATATTGAGTCATTTAAGGTTAGAATCGGGATCAACAATGCCCTTTGGAATCGCTGTAACCATGAAATAAATGGACAAACGAAGATGATTGTGTGGAAATAATGAAAGGAAGACGCTTGAAATTGAAACATCAGACTAAGTACGTTGCATTGTAACCAAAATCGTAAAAATATTGAGTCATTTAAGGTTAGAATCGGGATCACCAATGCCCCATTGGAATCGCTGTAACCATGAAATAAATGGACAAACGAAGATGATTTGTGTGGAAATAATGAATGGAAGACGCTTGAAATGAAACATCAGACGAAGTACGTTGCATTGTAACCAAATCTTAAAAATATTGAGTCATTTAAGGTTAGAATCGGGATCAACAATGCCCCTTTGGAATCGCTGTAACCATGAAATAAATGGACAAACGCAGATGTTTTGTGTGGAAAAAATGAAAGGAAGACGCTTGAAATGAAACATCAGAAGAAGTACGTTGCATTGTAACCAAAATCGTAAAATATTGAGTCATTTAAGGTTAGAATCGGGATCAACAATGCCCCCTTTGGAATCGCTGTAACCATGAAATAAATGGACAAACGAAGATGATATGTGTGGAAATAATGGAAGGAAGACGCTTGAAATTGAAACATCAGACGAAGTACGTTGCATTGTAACCAAAATCGTAAAAATATTGAGTCATTTAAGGTTAGAATCGGGATCAACAATGCCCCTTTGGAATCGCTGTAACCATGACATAAATGGACAGACGAAGATGATTTGTGTGGAAATTATGAAAGGAAGACGCTTGAAATTGAAACATCAGACGAAGTACGTTGCATTGTAACCAAAAGCGTAAAATATTGAGTCATTTAAGGTTGGAATCGGGATCAACAATGCCCCTTTGGAATCGCTGTAACCATGAATGAAAGAACGAACGAAGGTGTTTTGTGAGGAATAATGAAAGGAAGACGCTTAAAGTTTAAACATCAGAAGAAGTACGTTGCATTATATCAAAAATCGTAAAAATATTGAGTCATTTAAGGTTAGAATCGGGATCAACAACGCCCCTTTGGAATCGCGTAACCATGAAATAAATGGACAAACGAAGATGATTTGTGTGGAAATAATGAAAGAAAGACGCTTGAAATTGGAACATCAGACGAAGTACGTTGCATTGTAACCAAATCGTAAAAATATTGAGTCATTTAAGGTTAGAATCGGATCAACAATGCCCCTTTGGAATCGCTGTAACCATGAAATAAATGGACAAACGAAGATGATTTGTGTGGAAATAATGAAAGAAGACGCTTGAAATTGAAACATCAGACGAAGTACGTTGCAATGTAACCAAAATCGTAAAAATATTGAGTCATTTAAGGCTAGAATCGGATCAACAATGCCCCTTTGGAATCGCTGTAACCATGAAATAAATGGACAAACGAAGATGATTTGTGTGGAAATAATGAAAGAAGACGCTTGAAATTGAAACATCAGACGAAGTACGTTGCAATGTAACCAAAATCGTAAAAATATTGAGTCATTTAAGGTTAGAATCGGGATCAACAATGCCCCTTTGGAATCGCTGTTACCATGAAATAAATGGACAAACGAAGATGATTTGTGTGGAAATAATTAAGGAAGACGCTTGAAATTGAAACATCAGACGAAGTACGTTGCAATGTAACCAAAATCTTAAAAATATTGAGTCATTTAAGGTTAGAATCGGGATCAACAATGCCCCTTTGGAATCGCTGTAACCAGAAATAAATGGAAAAACGAAGATGATTTGTGTGGAAATAATGAAAGGAAGATGCTTGAAATTGAAACATCAGACGAAGTACGTTGCATTGTAACCAAAATCGTAAAAATATTGAGTCATTTAAGGTTAGAATCGGGATCAACAATGCCCCTTTGGAATCGCTGTTACCATGAAATAAATGGACAAACGAAGATGATTTGTGTGAAATAATGAATGGAAGACGCTTGAAATTGAAACATCAGACGACGTACGTTGCATTGTAACCAAAATCTTAAAATATTGAGTCATTTAGTTAGAATCGGGATCAACAATGCCCCTTTGGAATCGCTGTAACCATGAAATAAATGGACAAACGAAGATGATTTGTGTGGAAATAATGAAAGGAAGACGCTTGAAATTGAAACATCAGACTAAGTACGTTGCATTGTAACCAAAATCGTAAAAATATTGAGTCATTTAAGGTTAGAATCGGATCAACAATGCCCCATTGGAATCGCTGTAACCATGAAATAAATGGACAAACGAAGATGATTTGTGTGGAAAAAATGAATGGAAGACGCTTGAAATTGAAACATCAGACGAAGTACGTTGCATTGTAACCAAAATCTTAAAAATATTGAGTCATTTAAGGTTAGAATCGGGATCAACAAGGCCCCTTTGGAATCGCTGTAACCATGAAATAAATGGACAAACGAAGATGTTTTGTGTGGAAAAAATGAAGGAAGACGCTTGAAATTGAAACATCAGAAGAAGTACGTTGCATTGTAACCAAAATCGTAAAAATATTGAGTCATTTAAGGTTAGAATCGGATCAACAATGCCCCTTTGGAATCGCTGTAACCATGAATAAATGGACAAACGAAGATGATATGTGTGGAAATAATGAAAGGAAGACGCTTGAAATTGAAACATCAGACGAAGTACGTTGCATTGTAACCAAAATCGTAAAATATTGAGTCATTTAAGGTTAGAATCGGATCAACAATGCCCCTTTGGATCGCTGTAACCATGACATAAATGGACAGACGAAGATGATTTGTGTGGAAATTATGAAAGGAAGACGCTTGAAATTGAAACATCAGACGAAGTACGTTGCATTGTAACCAAAAGCGTAAAAATATTGAGTCATTTAAGGTTGGAATCGGGATCAACAATGCCCCTTTGGAATCGCTGTAACCATGAATGAAAAGAACGAACGAAGGTGTTTGTGAGGAAATAATGAAAGGAAGACGCTTAAAGTTTAAACATCAGAAGAAGTACGTTGCATTATATCAAAAATCGTAAAAATATTGAGTCATTTAAGGTTAGAATCGGGATCAACAACGCCCCTTTGGAATCGCTGTAACCATGAAATAAATGGACAAACGAAGATGATTGTGTGGAAATAATGAAAGAAGACGCTTGAAATTGGAACATCAGACGAAGTACGTTGCATTGTAACCAAAATCGTAAAAATATTGAGTCATTTAAGGTTAGAATCGGGATCAACAATGCCCCTTTGGAATCGCTGTAACCATGAAATAAATAGACAAACGAAGATAATTTGTGTGGAAATAATGAAAGGAAGACGCTGAAATTGAAACATCAGACGAAGTACGTTGCAATGTAACCAAAATCTTAAAAATATTGAGTCATTAAGGTTAGAATCGGGATCACAATGCCCTTAGAATCGCTGTATACATGAAATAAATGGACAAACGAAGATGATTTGTATGGAAATAATGAAAGAAAGACGCTTGAAATTGATACATCAGACGAAGTACGTTGCATTGTAACCAAAATCGTAAAAATATTGAGTCATTTAAGGTTAGAATCGGGATCAACAATGCCCCTTTGGAATCGCTGTAACCATGAAATAAATGGACAAACGAAGATGATTTGTGTGGAAATAATGAAAGGAAGACGCTTGAAATTGAAACATCAGACGAAGTACGTTGCATTTTAACCAAAATCGTAAAAATATTGAGTCATTTAAGGTAGAATCGGGATCAATAATGCCCCTTTGGAATCGCTTTAACCATGAAAAAATGGACAAACGAAGATGATATGTGTGGAAATAATGAAAGAAGACGCTTGAAATTAAAACATCAGACAAGTACGTTTGCATTGTAACCAAAATCGTAAAAATATTGAGTCATTTAGGTTAGAATCGGAACAGCAATGCCCCTTTGGAATCGCAGTAACCATGAAATAAATGGACAAAACGAAGATTATTTGTGTGAAATAATGAAAGGAATACGCTTGAAATAGAAATATCAGACGAAGTACGTTGCATTGTAACAAAAATCGTAAAATATTGAGTCATTTAAGGTTAGAATCGGGATCAACAATGCCCCTTTTGAATCGCTGTACCATGAAATAAATGGACAAACGAAGATGTTTTGTGTGGAAAAAATGAAAGGAAGACGCTTGAAATTGAAACATCAGACGTAGTACGTGCATTGTAACCAAAATCGTAAAAATATTGAGTCATTTAAGGTTAGAATCGGGAACAACAATGCCCCTTGGAATCGCTGTAACCATGAATGAAAAGAACAACGAAGGTGTTTTGTGTGCAAAAAATAAAAGGAATACGCTTGAAATTGAAACATCAGACGAAGTACGTTGCATTTAACAAAAATCGTTAAACATTGGGTCATTTAAGGTTAGAATCGGGAACAACAATGCCCCTTTGGAATCGCTGTAACTATGAATAAATGGTCAAACGAAGATGATTTGTGTGGAAATAATGAAAGAAAGACGCTTGAAATTGAAACATCAGACGAAGTACGTTGCATTGTAACCAAAATCGTAAAAATATTGAGTCATTTAAGGTTAGAATCGGGATCAACAATGCCCTTTGGAATCGCTGTAACCATGAAATAAATGGACAAACGAAGATGATTTGTGTGGAAATAATGAAAGGAAGACGCTTGAAATTGAAACATCAGACGAAGTACGTTGCATTGTAACCAAATCGTAAAAATATTGAGTCATTTAAGGTTAGAATCGGGAACAACAATGCCCCTTTGGAATCGCTGTAACCATGAAATAAATGGACAAACGAAGATGATTTGTGTGGAAATAATGAAAGGAAGACGCTGAAATTGAAACATCAGACGAAGTACGTTGCATTGTAACCAAAATCTTAAAAATATTGAGTCATTTAAGGTTAGAATCGGGATCAACAATGCCCCTTTGGAATCGCTGTTACCATGAAATAAATGGACAAACGAAGATGATTTGTGTGGAAATAATTAAAGGAAGACGCTTGAAATTGAAACATCAGACGAAGTACGTTGCAATGTAACCAAAATCTTAAAAATATTGGTCATTTAAGGTTAGAATCGGATCAACAATGCCCCTTTGGAATCGCTGTAACCATGAATAAATGGGAAAAACGAAGATGATTTGTGTGGAAATAATGAAAGGAAGATGCTTGAAATTGAAACATCAGACGAAGTACGTTGCATTGTAACCAAAATCGTAAAAATATTGAGTCATTTAAGGTTAGAATCGGGATCAACAATGCCCCTTTGGAATCGCTGTTACCATGAAATAAATGACAAACGAAGATGATTTGTGTGGAATAATGAATGGAAGACGCTTGAAATTGAAACATCAGACGAAGTACGTTGCATTGTAACCAAAATCTTAAAAATATTGAGTCATTTAAGGTTAGAATCGGGATCAACAATGCCCCTTTGGAATCGCTGTAACCATGAAATAAATGGACAAACGAAGATGATTTGTGTGGAAATAATGAAAGGAAGACGCTTGAAATTGAAACATCAGACTAAGTACGTTGCCTTGTAACCAAAATCGTAAAAATATTGAGTCATTTAAGGTTAGAATCGGGATCAACAATGCCCATTGGAATCGCTGTAACATGAAATAAATGGACAAACGAAGATGATTTGTGTGGAAATAATGAATGGAAGACGCTTGAAATTGAAACATCAGACGAAGTACGTTGCATTGTAACCAAAATCTTAAAATATTGAGTCATTTAAGGTTAGAATCGGGATCAACAATGCCCCTTTGGAATCGCTGTAACCATGAAATAAATGGACAAACGAAGATGTTTTGTGTGAAAAAATGAAAGGAAGACGCTTGAAATTGAAACATCAGAAGAAGTACGTTGCATGTACCAAAATCGTAAAAATATTGAGTCATTTAAGTTAGAATCGGGATCAACAATGCCCCTTTGGAATCGCTGTAACCATGAAATAAATGGACAAACGAAGATGATATGTGTGGAAATAATGAAAGGAAGACGCTTGAAATTGAAACATCAGACGAAGTACGTTGCATTGTAACCAAAATCGTAAAAATATTGAGTCATTTAAGGTTAGAATCGGATCAAACAATGCCCCTTTGGAATCGCTGTAACCATGACATAAATGGACAGACGAAGATGATTTGTGTGGAAATTATGAAAGGAAGACGCTTGAAATTGAAACATCAGACGAAGTACGTTGCATTGTAACCAAAAGCGTAAAAATATTGAGTCATTTAAGGTTGGAATCGGGATCAACAATGCCCCTTGGAATCGCTGTAACCATGAATGAAAGACGAACGAAGGTGTTTTGTGAGGAAATAATGAAAGAAGACGCTTAAAGTTTAAACATCAGAAGAAGTACGTTGCATTATATCAAAAATCGTAAAATAATTGAGTCATTTAAGGTTAGAATCGGATCAACAACGCCCCTTTGGAATCGCTGTAACCATGAAATAAATGGACAAACGAAGATGATTTGTGTGGAAATAATGAAAGAAAGACGCTTGAAATTGGAACATCAGACGAAGTACGTTGCATTGTAACCAAATCGTAAAAATATTGAGTCATTTAAGGTTAGAATCGGGATCAACAATGCCCCTTTGGAATCGCTGTAACCATGAAATAAATGGACAAACGAAGATGATTTGTGTGGAAATAATGAAAGAAAGACGCTTGAAATTGAAACATCAGACGAAGTACGTTGCAATGGAACCAAAATCGTAAAATATTGAGTCATTTAAGGCTAGAATCGGGATCAACAATGCCCCTTTGGAATCGCTGTAACCATGAAATAAATGGACAAACGAAGATGATTTGTGTGGAAATGAATCGGGATCAACAATGCCCCTTTGGAATCGCTGTAACCATGAAATAAATGGACAAACGAAGATGATTTGTGTGGAAATAATGAAAAGAAGACGCTTGAAATTGAAACATCAGACGAAGTACGTTGCATTGTAACCAAAATCTTAAAAATATTGAGTCATTTAAGGTTAGAATCGGGATCAACAATGCCCCTTTGGAATCGCTGTTACCATGAAATAAATGGACAAACGAAGATGATTTGTGTGGAAATAATTAAAGGAAGACGCTTGAAATTGAAACATCAGACGAAGTACGTTGCAATGTAACCAAAATCTTAAAAATATTGAGTCATTTAAGGTTAGAATCGGGATCAACAATGCCCCTTTGGAATCGCTGTAACCATGAAATAAATGGAAAAACGAAGATGATTTGTGTGGAAATAATGAAAGGAAGATGCTTGAAATTGAAACATCAGACGAAGTACGTTGCATTGTAACCAAAATCGTAAAAATATTGAGTCATTTAAGGTTAGAATCGGGATCAACAATGCCCCTTTGGAATCGCTGTTACCATGAAATAAATGGACAAACGAAGATGATTTGTGTGGAAATAATGAATGGAAGACGCTTGAAATTGAAACATCAGACGAAGTACGTTGCATTGTAACCAAAATCTTAAAAATATTGAGTCATTTAAGGTTAGAATCGGGATCAACAATGCCCCTTTGGAATCGCTGTAACCATGAAATAAATGGACAAACGAAGATGTTTTGTGTGGAAAAAATGAAAGGAAGACGCTTGAAATTGAAACATCAGAAGAAGTACGTTGCATTGTAACCAAAATCGTAAAAATATTGAGTCATTTAAGGTTAGAATCGGATCAACAATGCCCCTTTGGAATCGCTGTAACCATGAAATAAATGGACAAACGAAGATGATATGTGTGGAAATAATGAAAGGAAGACGCTTGAAATTGAAACATCAGACGAAGTACGTTGCATTGTAACCAAAATCGTAAAATATTGAGTCATTTAAGGTTAGAATCGGGATCAACAATGCCCCTTTGGAATCGCTGTAACCATGACATAAATGGACAGACGAAGATGATTTGTGTGGAAATTATGAAAGGAAGACGCTTGAAATTGAAACATCAGACGAAGTACGTTGCATTGTAACCAAAAGCGTAAAAATATTGAGTCATTTAAGGTTGGAATCGGGATCAACAATGCCCCTTTGGAATCGCTGTAACCATGAATGAAAAGAACGAACGAAGGTGTTTTGTGAGGAAATAATGAAAGGAAGACGCTTAAAGTTTAAACATCAGAAGAAGTACGTTGCATTATATCAAAAATCGTAAAAATATTGAGTCATTTAAGGTTAGAATCGGGATCAACAACGCCCCTTTGGAATCGCTGTAACCATGAAATAAATGGACAAACGAAGATGATTTGTGTGGAAATAATGAAAGAAAGACGCTTGAAATTGGAACATCAGACGAAGTACGTTGCATTGTAACCAAAATCGTAAAAATATTGAGTCATTTAAGGTTAGAATCGGGATCAACAATGCCCCTTTGGAATCGCTGTAACCATGAAATAAATGGACAAACGAAGATGATTTGTGTGGAAATAATGAAAGAAAGACGCTTGAAATTGAAACATCAGACGAAGTACGTTGCAATGTAACCAAAATCGTAAAAATATTGAGTCATTTAAGGCTAGAATCGGGATCAACAATGCCCCTTTGGAATCGCTGTAACCATGAAATAAATGGACAAACGAAGATGATTTGTGTGGAAATAATGAAAAGAAGACGCTTGAAATTGAAACATCAGACGAAGTACGTTGCATTGTAACCAAAATCTTAAAAATATTGAGTCATTTAAGGTTAGAATCGGGATCAACAATGCCCCTTTGGAATCGCTGTTACCATGAAATAAATGGACAAACGAAGATGATTTGTGTGGAAATAATTAAAGGAAGACGCTTGAAATTGAAACATCAGACGAAGTACGTTGCAATGTAACCAAAATCTTAAAAATATTGAGTCATTTAAGGTTAGAATCGGGATCAACAATGCCCCTTTGGAATCGCTGTAACCATGAAATAAATGGAAAAACGAAGATGATTTGTGTGGAAATAATGAAAGGAAGATGCTTGAAATTGAAACATCAGACGAAGTACGTTGCATTGTAACCAAAATCGTAAAAATATTGAGTCATTTAAGGTTAGAATCGGGATCAACAATGCCCCTTTGGAATCGCTGTTACCATGAAATAAATGGACAAACGAAGATGATTTGTGTGGAAATAATGAATGGAAGACGCTTGAAATTGAAACATCAGACGAAGTACGTTGCATTGTAACCAAAATCTTAAAAATATTGAGTCATTTAAGGTTAGAATCGGGATCAACAATGCCCCTTTGGAATCGCTGTAACCATGAAATAAATGGACAAACGAAGATGATTTGTGTGGAAATAATGAAAGGAAGACGCTTGAAATTGAAACATCAGACTAAGTACGTTGCATTGTAACCAAAATCGTAAAAATATTGAGTCATTTAAGGTTAGAATCGGGATCAACAATGCCCCATTGGAATCGCTGTAACCATGAAATAAATGGACAAACGAAGATGATTTGTGTGGAAATAATGAATGGAAGACGCTTGAAATTGAAACATCAGACGAAGTACGTTGCATTGTAACCAAAATCTTAAAAATATTGAGTCATTTAAGGTTAGAATCGGGATCAACAATGCCCCTTTGGAATCGCTGTAACCATGAAATAAATGGACAAACGAAGATGTTTTGTGTGGAAAAAATGAAAGGAAGACGCTTGAAATTGAAACATCAGAAGAAGTACGTTGCATTGTAACCAAATCGTAAAAATATTGAGTCATTTAAGGTTAGAATCGGGATCAACAATGCCCCTTTGGAATCGCTGTAACCATGAAATAAATGGACAAACGAAGATGATATGTGTGGAAATAATGAAAGGAAGACGCTTGAAATTGAAACATCAGACGAAGTACGTTGCATTGTAACCAAAATCGTAAAAATATTGAGTCATTTAAGGTTAGAATCGGGATCAACAATGCCCCTTTGGAATCGCTGTAACCATGACATAAATGGACAGACGAAGATGATTTGTGTGGAAATTATGAAAGGAAGACGCTTGAAATTGAAACATCAGACGAAGTACGTTGCATTGTAACCAAAAGCGTAAAAATATTGAGTCATTTAAGGTTGGAATCGGGATCAACAATGCCCCTTTGGAATCGCTGTAACCATGAATGAAAAGAACGAACGAAGGTGTTTTGTGAGGAAATAATGAAAGGAAGACGCTTAAAGTTTAAACATCAGAAGAAGTAC
>NW_027287612.1:0-46058 GCF_022747635.1 Hetaerina americana
ATTAGCGGGTAAGTTGGGACTGGGACCATTTAACTTTTGCCTAGAGAAACATTTTCTGTTCTGTGGCGTGACAAGACAAGTAAAGATTTCTGGAAAGGTTAATTTCGTTCAAAAGAAGGGGAATGAGCCGTCTCGCACCGGAAAAACCTTCGTGTCCCGCGGAAGGGACCCCGGTTCAAAACTATAACAAGAATCGGTCATTTGGAGGCATGGTGATCAAAGAACTGGTCTACTTGTCACGTCTGTCTCGATGCATTTGTAATCAATTGCTGATAAATCGTTGCAGTATCGCAAAAAAAAAATTGCGGAAAAGGATGAAAAATCACTCAATCGACTTTAAAATACTTGGGGGATTCGTTCAGAGGAGGTTTATCAACATTGTTTCAGCGAGATGCCGATTTCCCAAGAAGGAAACCCGATGCCCATTACATAAATTGTTATTTGTGCGAATGATGCTGATTCCATATGCTGTTAACGACGATGCATTCCGTAGAAATAGTTTCTGGGAATTGATTGATTGGATAGAATTAGCACAATGGAAAATCCACGGAAGCGCTCACTGCCCGCCATTTTGTTTATTGCGACGCCTGCTCGTCACGACTTGGTGAATGTACAAGGAACGCTGTTGCCCAGCTGCGTTCTATGCTTGCGAGGTTTCCACAGAAATTTCTTCCTCGTGCGGAATGCCACGTGGGTCATTGCGACAGCCCTTTTCTGGTTAACGTAGAAACTTGGGGCGAGGACGGGTCGCATTACCTGCCTGCCTCCTCGCGTTGAACCCCCGAGGAGTTTTACGACGTAGCGGATGGGACGGGAGGTTAAGCGGAATTAGCCTTCGCGGAAAAACGGCCGCGTGGGAAGGGCATGTGGGAACCTGTCATTTACTGCCCCTGGAAGTGAAGCAGGAGCAACGTGACCACAAGCGTACCAGTTTCGGAGGGAGACGGACGCCGTGAATCCATATTATTTTTGACGGAGGGAGACATGTAAGTCAAGGCTTACGTCTGAGAAACGAGCATAGCAGGTCAGTGGTTTGAAAAGTACTGGGTGAAAGGGAAGTAATCATGGGAATATAATATTTTTTCCTTAATATCTCGACGGTCATTTTCATCAAATGCAGACGCATAGCAGTAGAAAATATAATTGAATAGGAGGTAAGAAATTCGTCCATCTTTTATTGTCATAAGTTTCTCCTTTACATTTACTCTATTTTTTCGTGAACCGCGCGCGTGCACACCAGGTAAGTAGTTGGTGAATCGGAGGAAAGCGTGGGACTCTAATTTTCCAGGTTTTTACGTTTATTTATGTACGTCCTTTGCGGCCGAGTATTGACGATTGCCCATCGCAGTCGGGTATTTGAAAACTGAAGATTATTTCATGGCCCTTAGAAGGGCCGTTAGGATGCATCAAAGCAATCCCGTCGAGGAATTTACTTTGAGCTGGTGTACTTGGTGACGGCCTTGGTCCCCTCGGAGACGGCGTGCTTGGCCAGCTCACCGGGAAGCAAGAGCCTGACGGCGGTCTGCACCTCCCGGCTGGTGATGGTGGAGCGCTTGTTGTAGTGAGCCAGGCGAGAAGCTTCGGCGGCGATTCTCTCGAAAATATCGTTGACGAAGCTGTTCATGATGCTCATGGCCTTGCTGGAGATTCCGGTGTCGGGGTGCACCTGCTTCAGCACTTTGTAGATGTAGATTGCGTAGCTCTCCTTCCTCCTGCGCTTCTTCTTCTTGTCTCCCTTGGAGATGTTCTTCTGGGCCTTGCCCGCTTTCTTCGCAGCCTTTCCGCTCGTCTTGGGTGGCATGGTGATCACGTTCGGCGAACGGGGTCGATTTCAGTATTTTCGCCGATCATCAGTCGCCTGCTTATGTACCCCTGGTCCGTTCCGTGAGCCGAATCTCCTCGACGACCAATCACGTAAAAGCATGATGTGGCGTCGCTAGGACGGCGGCAGCCTATATAAATGCGCCCAGGAGTCTGACAGCGATTAGACAGCACTACCAGATAAAGAAGCATTCAGCCATGTCCGGACGAGGAAAGGGAGGAAAAGTGAAGGGGAAGTCCAAGTCCCGCTCCAGCAGGGCCGGTCTTCAGTTTCCGGTCGGTCGTATCCACCGTCTGCTCCGCAAGGGGAACTATGCCGAGCGTGTTGGTGCCGGTGCCCCAGTCTACTTGGCCGCCGTCATGGAGTACCTGGCCGCGGAAGTCCTCGAGTTGGCCGGTAACGCTGCCAGGGACAACAAGAAGACGAGAATCATCCCTCGTCACTTGCAGTTGGCCATCCGCAACGACGAGGAGTTGAATAAGCTCCTGTCGGGCGTTACCATCGCTCAGGGAGGTGTCCTTCCGAACATCCAGGCGGTGCTCCTGCCCAAGAAGACTGAGAAGAAGGCATAAGCATCACGCTGTGCGCATAAAAGGTCCTTTTCAGGACCAGAACATACTAGAGAGATGTACGCGATAAATGTCATGTGAAAAAAATAATAATAACAATAAACGTAATAAGCATAGCGAATGAAACGTGGAGCTATAATTGGGCTAAGGTAAACGATGGGAAATAAAGCGTATAAAAAGTGAAAGCGTTTGTGCTGAAATGCAACGAAGAATGATTGAAGGTGACACTGCTTCGTTTACAATGTATTTCATAGTCTGTCATAAAATTTCACCTGCAATCTGCCGCTTAACTACGTTATTTCTTGTTAACATGTATGGTTGCAACGGCGCGATACACATTGTCGCCAGTCCGTTGCCACGTGCTTATTCATGTACGGTTGCAACGGCGCGATATACATTGTTGCCACGTGCTTATTCATGTACGGTTGCAACGGCGCGAAGTACATTGTTGCCCCGTGCTTATTCCTGTACGGTTGCAACGGCGCGATATACATTGTCGCCAGTCCGTTGCCACGTGCTTATTCCGATTCGCTGACAATGTCTTTAACGTCGGTAAAGGCTCATACAATTTCAACTCTATTATCACCGCCATTTTTTTTTTGCGTTCGAACAGGTCTTACTTTACTATTTATCGCCGTCACACACGCTATGGCGAATAGGGAATAATTTTTCGTTCCGTTATGGCAAAGGATTGGCTCCATCTCTGAACATTGTATTGGTCCTTAGAAGGACCTTTTTTATCGACGTACGCCGGGTGTCGGATGGCGATCCCGTCGCGTCGTGTCTAACCGCCAAACCCGTAGAGAGTGCGGCCCTGTCGCTTGAGTGCGTACACGACGTCCATGGCTGTGACGGTCTTCCTCTTGGCGTGTTCGGTGTAGGTGACGGCGTCGCGAATAACGTTCTCAAGGAACACCTTGAGCACACCGCGCGTCTCCTCGTAGATGAGTCCGGAGATACGCTTCACTCCACCTCGGCGGGCGAGACGGCGGATGGCCGGCTTGGTGATGCCCTGGATGTTATCGCGGAGAACTTTGCGATGACGTTTGGCTCCTCCCTTTCCCAGGCCTTTTCCTCCCTTGCCGCGTCCAGTCATCTCTGTAGTCTGCTCGTAGTAAGGGCTGCTGTCTGATGACCTGAAATGCACCTTCGCCGGTATTTATAAACGTCGCCGCCGCGGCGATGACGTACCCGACCTCTCCACCAATCAGCGTCGCCCGTACTATCTGGCGCCATTCTCGGAAGTGCTTAAAAGACGGCGTTGACCCGGCTTTTTACAGAGACACCACAGGAGGGATTCCATTCTGAGCTTGCGAAGTGAACGGACGTCTTTTTGAGCGCTCCTTCTTTCGTGTTTTTGTGCGCGTTTGCGTGTTTTGGGTGCGATCCCTTTGTGGGTCACTGTGCCGCCCGGCGGGTCCTTTGATCCGACCGCCGCCGCCGAGCAACGGCCGCCCGCCCGGGCCGGTCGCTTGCCTCCCCCTCCCCTCCCGGGAGCTGCCTAGGCGCTCGCCCCGCCCGACTGCTCGGCCGAGTGGTCCCCCTTCCCCTCCTGATACATTCCGTCGTCGAGCTACGTCTCCGATGTGCAATTAACTAAAATTATGCGAATTAAAACGTCGTCGCCTATACATCACGACGCTGGTCCACTTAAGCATCCGCGTGGTTCACATGACGTCGCTATAAATCTTGGTCTTCGGGGAAATCGCCGAACAACGCAAACGCCGATTGCTTTAGCGGCAATTTCAGCGAACCTAATCCAAAGTGACTCCGTTTCTCCGGCCATGGCCGCAGTCCCGCTGACCACGGACAGTTTGCGCGATGCGCTCGCGGCCCTTTCCGTGAGCGAAAGGGACGCTCTATTCGATACTTTCCGTCCCCATTCTGTGTCGCCTGTGCCGCACACCACCACATCATCTGCACATCACATCACGACGCCTTCTCGGCCGCCTACACCACCACAAAACCAGCCAGCTTGCCACTCCGCTACCTTGCCGGTGGAGCCAATGGACCTCGGTGCCGCCACGGCCCCGGTGAGTGTTCCCGCCCTCCCCGGTCGTTCTCATTCACCTCAGCGCACTGTGACGGACGCAATGCGTCCGAGCGCGTACCCTGGCAATGCTAATAACAATGTCATTAATGTTTCCAATTCACCAGACGCCGAATTTAAACTTGTAACGTCTAAACGCCGCCGCCATATGGCGTCAGGCGCTTTATCTTCCCCGCCGGTGTCCTCCGTTGGCATCGCCAACCGATTTACGCTTCTATCGGAAGGTGAAACTCCCCCTTCCAGTTTAAATTCCGTTCGTCCTCCTCCGCGTGATCAGGCGCGAGTATCGCCCACCGCAGCGGGTCCTAACAAGCCCCCAGGTAATGGGAAAATTCCGCCATTTCGCCTCGTGGACGTCTCAAAATGGGGAGAAATAAATTCGCGCATCAAGCGAGCTTGCGCTTTCCCCCCGATCGCCCATTCCACGGGCGCGAACGCTGCCGTCATTAAATGTGTAAACGCGGACGATTATACTAAAGTCGCTTCGATTCTCAGGGAACTGGAGGTTCCCCATGTGACATATCAACTGCCTGAAAATCGCCGCCGCGAATTTGCAATTCGCGGCGTACTTCCGTCGATCGACGACGATTCGCTTCTACGCGATCTGCAATCGCTTGGCCACCCTGTCATCACAGTGCGACGCATCACGTCCACTCGTCCGTCCGATAAAGAACGCGATCAAGGAATACGCGAATTGGAGCGTTACCCGACAACCACCATTCACGTCGTCTGCGAACACGCAGTCGACGTAGAAGCTTTTTTAAGCATTTCATTCTTGGCGGGTCTCCGTGTCACGGTGACCCCGTTTCGCAAACCGAACATGCCCGTGCAATGCCACCGTTGCCAGAGAATCGGGCACACAAAAAATCATTGCTTTTTGCAGCCGAACTGTGTTCGGTGCGGCGAAAAGCACCTTAGCAACGAGTGCATTAAATCCCGCGATACCCCGGCTCATTGCTACTTATGCGGTCTAGATCACCCCGCTAATTACCGTGGATGCGACGTCCACAAGGAAGCCAAGCGATTGCAGGCCGCGAAGAAAAAACCAAGTGTTTTTGCCGCGGCACAGACTCCTCCTCCCCTCCCACGCTCCTTCGCCGGGGCAGTGACCTCGTCAGCTGCTTTTCCTCCGCTCCCTAGCTCAAGGCGTCCCATGCCGAGCGGACCAGATGGCCACGCGCCCAAGCCCGGAGAGCATCCCCTCCCCTCCCCTCCCCTCGTCGGCCCTATGCCGACATCCCGTGATTCTTCGCCTGCCTCGGATGCTTCGGAGCTATTAGCTTGGTTTCGAAGCATAATGATTCAAATTCAACATGCACCTACGCTCGAGGCGAAGAAGATGTTTATCTTGGAGCAACTCCTCCAACTTCATGTCTAACGTCCATACGTCTTCACCGCGCGACACGCTGAAAATTCTTTCCTGGAATTGTAACAGTATTTCCAACAAAAAACACGAGTTGTTACAATTCGCCTCGCAACACCACATAGACATCATTCTTCTTCAGGAAACCTTTTTAAAACCTCACGTCTCTTTCTACTCTTCCGATTACATTACACACCGTCTCGACCGCAACGCTCAAGGCGGAGGAGTTGCTATCTTGATTAAACGGGATATCTCTCATTCCCTTCTCGACGTCCCCATCCTCTCCTGCATGGAAGCTCTCGGAATTCAAGTACATACAACGCAGGGTAACCTGAATATATTCACCATTTACCAACTCGTCGGCAGGGCGCGTAAATTGAATAATAACGACCTGAACCTTTTGATGTCACGTCGCAGGTCGGGCTTGTACATAGGAGATTGGAATTCTCATAACAGACACTGGAATTGTTCCTCGACCTCCCGAAACGGGCGCATTTTGCATGCGTTCGCATCAAACCTACCCTCGTCCTTTCTCGCTCCCATGGAGCCGACACGTGTCTCCCGATCCCCTTCAAAAGTTTCCATTATCGATTTCGGTCTGGCGATCAACCTTCCCTTTGTCGGCACGCCCTCGGTCATCCGAGGATTTTCATCCGACCATTTCCCGGTCCTTTTTCACCTCCCCCTCTCCTCTCCTCGTCTTCTTCCCCCACCTACCCCGTCCTTAAACTGGGACCTTTTTCCTGCTTCCCTTGCAGACGTCTTGGAGCCGTTCGCTCCCCTTTCTTCCCCCACTCCAGCGGACCTTGACCGCCGAGCAGAAGCCGTTTCGGATGCCTTTGCAGAAGCGAAACGCCGAATCACGAAATTTATTCCTCCCAATTCTGGGAGAAGATCGCGTCCCCTTCCACAACACATTCTTGTGATGATAAAAGCCCGTAATGCCGCCCGTCGCCTATGGCAGCGTGACCGATTGCCTTGGGATAAGTCCCGGTACAACCGCCTCGCTGCTGACGTCAGACGGTCCATTAAGGCTTTTTCTTCGCAGGAATGGCTGCGTCATGTTTCCTCCCTGTCCTTCGAGGATAACTCTCTCTGGAAAATTTCCAAGTCCCTCCGCCGTAACATTAAAACGACCAACCCTCCGCTGCAATTAGCGGACGTTTTAATTTTCGATCCGGCAAAAAAGGCGGACATTCAGGCTGACCACCTGGAGTCCACCATGGCAGTCGATCCCACCCCATCCCCTGCGGATCGTAAAATCAGAAAGTTTTTAAAATCGCTTCCTTCAAATCCACCTGATCTCCCTTTGCTAACGTCCGCGGACGATATCAAAAGGGTTATCACTTCTCTTCCATCTAAAAAAGCACCCGGTTTTGATGGGATAACTAACCATCAACTTAAACTTGCCGCCTCCGTTCCGATGTTTCCCCTTATTATTTCTGATTTACTTAATCATTGCTACATTGCTTCCCATTTCCCATCCCCTTGGAAAACAGGGAAAGTTATCCTCCTTCCGAAGCCAGGGAAAGACGCTACTATCCCCGGAAATTGTCGCCCGATAACTCTTTTGTCTAACCTGTCCAAAATTTTCGAGCGAGTCCTTCTGACTCAGCTTGAATCTCACGCGAAAGCTCAGGGCATCTTCCGCCCGGAGCAATTTGGTTTTAGATCTCGCGTCTCCGCGCCGCATCAAATACTTCGCTTGTGCGAACGTATTTCGCACGGCTTTAATCTCCGTCGATCCACGGACGCTGTCTTTCTTGACATCGCCCGCGCGTTCGATAGAGTTTGGCATAAAGGTCTGCTTTATAAATTGCACCTCTCGAACTTTCCTCCGCCCCTCATCAACTTGATCGCCAGTTTCCTTTCCAATCGTCAATTCCGAGTGTCTATTGGGGACTCCCTCTCCTCTGTAAAGCGAGCCGAAGCGGGTGTTCCGCAAGGCTCTCTTATCAGCCCGTTTTTATTCAATTTATTCGTCAATGACATGCCGTCGACGCCACACACGTCACTGTACATGTACGCCGATGATACCGCCATTGCCGCTACATCTCGGGTACGCAGCGCGAATTTCAAACGCCTCAACGCACACCTGCATAAAATACAGAAGTGGACTAAAACATGGAAAATTCAATTAAACGCCGCCAAAAGCACTCATGTCCACTTCGCCCGACGCCGCCCACGCACCCCGCACATCCCACTCCGATTACAAAACCACTGCATTCCGCAAGCTTCCTCTCACCGCTTCCTTGGCGTCATTCTTGACGCCAAATTAACCTTCCAACCGCACCTTAATCTGTGCCGCCGCAAAGCCATTGTGGCCATGAATCAGCTTCGATGTCTCGCGTCGGAAGCCTCTTCTGTGTCGCACGCGGACAGGATGCGGCTTTACAAGTCCATCATCCGTCCGCAAATACTTTACGGCTCTCAAATTTTCGCGTGCCGAAGGACGTTATGGACCCACCTCGAAACTATACAAAATAAAGCCATTCGGGGTCTGCTTAATGTGAGCCGTCTCACCCGAATGGCGGATGTGCGCGCGGCACATCGTCTCCCGTCAATTGCGGACTTTATGCGCCGCCAAATTAGGACGTTTCATGCGTCGATGACCTCCGCTGGTAATCCCCTTCTGGCGTCGTTGTGGGATTACGATATTGATAAGCGTCATACATATACACTGCCTAAGGATATTACTCGCCTATGAGTCTTTCCTATGCCTGCTTTTAGTCTTCTTCTTAGTCGTAAAATTTTAATTATATCGTCCTAAGTTAGCGTTCATTATAGCCTGTATAGCCTATCTTATCCTTTGTAATCTCCTTCAGCTTAGCCGGGTGTTTTCTTTTCGCACCCATTGTTGTAAATACTTTCACCGATACCAATTCTCAATCGGTGCTCTCTTGATTTTGTTTTTAGCGATCGCTTATCGGTCGCCTAGCCCCGCCCTGTCCACCTGTAGGACGCACAAGGGCGCTCACCCCTTACTGTATATATTCCACGCCATATACTCCTATTAGAGTTCGTTATCCTTTCTTTTAATTCATAAGTCATCCCCTTGTTCATTGCATTCTCCCGTATTGTTTATTCGTAGTTCTTAACCCGAGCCGTTTCCTGTCGGCTCGTCATTTTTTATGTTCATTTCATGTGAGAATGTACTCCTCACATACTAGCTGCTAAGTTTCTTTCTTCTCACAAACAACACGTACACTGACGTCCTTTTAGTTCAAATTGCCAGGGTATTTCTTTATTGTGAAACGACCGGTAAAGGTGGGTAACGCTCACCGGCACGGTTTATGTGTGCCCTATCCAGGGCTTCCAGTGCGCCATTTCTGGCTTTTTACAGATCGCAGAAATGGCACGTACGAAGCAGACAGCCCGCAAGTCCACCGGAGGAAAGGCCCCGAGGAAGCAGCTGGCCACCAAGGCCGCTCGCAAGAGCGCGCCGGCGACGGGAGGCGTCAAGAAGCCCCACAGGTACCGCCCCGGTACCGTGGCCCTTCGTGAGATCAGGAGATACCAGAAGAGCACGGAGCTCCTCATCCGCAAGCTGCCCTTCCAGCGCCTGGTGCGTGAGATCGCCCAGGACTTCAAGACCGATCTTCGGTTCCAGAGCTCCGCCGTCATGGCTCTCCAGGAGGCCAGCGAGGCTTACCTAGTGGGTCTCTTTGAGGACACCAACCTCTGCGCCATCCACGCTAAGCGTGTGACCATCATGCCCAAGGACATCCAGCTGGCCCGCCGTATCCGCGGAGAGCGAGCTTAGAAAGCTACTTTCGGCCGAAAAACAAAGGTCCTTTTCAGGACCAGTACATACTTAAAAGTTTGAATTTAGCACGATCGCACAATAATTAACGACGATGTAAATCCATTGGAATGATGGACGACATGAAATTTCCTTTGCGCATGGCAAGTGCGTTTGCACGGCTACGCATGAAATGAGATGAAATAAAAGTTCGTGCGATGCTTACCTGACGCGCTTAACGAAAAGAAAACAATACTCCGTGACGTGTTGTTCATTTTACACGTTCTATGAATGTTATTCTTAATTTTTTTTTTCGTCCGTCCATGTCGCATCATCAATTTTAAATAGGACCGTTGTTTTTGCATGGCATTAATCATGATAAATGTTAACTTTGGGCGTGCTCAGTGGCGTGGGCATTGAGTGGCAAGCATCTTTGGAAGACATGATGGTCCTAAAAAGGACCGAGATTGGACGCTGTCTGCTGTCCTAGGTGCGCCGGTGGCGAAGCAGTGATGGTTCACTTCTTTTTCTGGGCGGCGGAAGGTTTCTTGGCGGCGGGCTTGGCCTTGGTGGGCGTCTTCTTGGGCTTGGGGGTCTTGGGTTTGGTGGCCGCCTTTTTCGCCTTCGACGGGGACTTTGCCGCCTTGGCGGCGGGTTTCCCAGCCGCCGGCTTCTTCTTTGGCTTGTCCGCCGCCTTCTTCGCCTTCTTGGCTGGTGGCGCGGACTTGCTTCGCTCCTTGGGCGCGGACCTCTTGGTGCCACTGGACGCCTTCTCGGAGGACTTCTTGGCTCCGACCGCTTTCGGTTTCTTTACTCCCGTCTTCTTGACGACCTTTTTCGCCTTGGTCGTCCCGCTGGCTGCCGCGGGTGCGGCCTTCTTGCTGTGGCTCAGCTTGAAGGAACCTGAGGCGCCCTTTCCCTTGGTCTGGACGAGAGTTCCGGCGGTGACGGCCGCCTTGAGGTACTTCTTGATGAAAGGCGAGAGCCTCTCGGCGTCCACTTTGTAGCTGGCTGCGATGTACTTCTTGATGGCTTGAAGGGAAGAGCCACCGCGCTCCTTGAGGCCCTTGACTGCGTTGTTAACCATCTCGGAAGTGGGCGGGTGCGACGGCTTTGCGCGAGCCTTCTTGGCTGCTCCGCCCTTGCTGGCCTTCTTGGAAGCCGCGGAGGTTCCTGAAGAAGGCAGGGGTTTTACTGCGACGGTGCCCGAAGGCTGGGCTGCCGGTGGTGCGGCTGCCGCTGCTCCAGATGCTGCGTCTGCCATGTTATCGGCTGCTGCGTGATGATAGAAAGAGAAAATTACCAAGACATGGATTTCTTACGAAAGTCCACCTTGCTATCGTACCATTTCGGAGCAAAATACGATCTCTTCCTCTCGCCTCCGGTGCGCTTCTCGGATTGTTTGTACTCCACTCCTCCTCCGACTTTCGCGTTTCGGAGAGTGTCGGGGGCGCGTAACGAGGGCGCCTTGCGCCGCGGCGCCCGTCAGGGTTCCACCCTGTCGGCCGTGGCGGCGCCAGGCGTTTGGCGAGCCCAGTTCGTGTGCAGCGGGTCGTCAAAATACGGGTTGTCGTCCTGTCGAAGGCGTACCCGGGAATAAACGTTGCACACGTTTCTACCGGGGTCGATTCCTCGAGATCCGAGGTAACGTACGTTCGAGGCCATCCTTCACCTGGTATTGGACGCGCTCGCGACCCGGTGGGCCGCGCGCCGGCCGCGGAAAGCGGCCCCGAGAAGACGGTCCCTTCGGACGCCTTCCCCCTGACTCGGCGCCTGTCAAACCTTCCTCCTGTTCCTCCCCGGTGCCTGTCCCGTAAGCGGACGTTTATGCATTTTTCGACGACTCGGGGGCGTCGCGACGCACCCACCTCCCGCGCCCGTGGGAAAGGATTATCGAGTCGCAAATGGAGACGGAGTCACCCGTTAAGCGCACGCCTTACGACGCGTCCGCGTGGGCTTCGAAATGGTTGCATGGGGTGGCCGAAGGGGAAAAAGAAATGAACTGTACGCACGCGAATGGGACGTCAAAGTTCACGTACAACAAAGTCGAGGATGGCGCCGAATTATGCTTTAGCCCCGTGAGCGGGCGGGAAAAACAATGTAGTAGCCGAGGGCGCGCAGTGGCGACCCGGCCGTGACGAGTTTGCTCCGTCTCCAACGGCTTCGGACGTCGGTACCTCGTTGCGGGATGATGAATTTGTAGCAACCGGCATGTCTTCGGAAACGAAATGATACTTCATCACGGGAAAACTCTTATTGTCGTTGAAACGGCGCCACATCCACGTTTCCGCGGATGTCTACCCTAGTTTCCTTGCACGTCTTTCGAAGAGGAGAGTCGTCTGCCGTCGACTTGTTATCGCGTACATTTCTTTTATTAACCTTCCTTATCTGTGCGATGCGTTGGATGTGCTTTTCTCCACGGTGCCGTCAAGTTACGGAATACACCCCTACGACCTTAAAAAAAAATCCCTCCCACACACACGCTGTATGTCACGTTAAATGACCCTGTGTGATGGGATACCTCGGGGACGTAGTCAACGTGAAAGCGACTCCTTGAAAACCAGGCTCTCGTAAGCGTACGTAATTCGTGTCGGCAATTTCGCTCGGTACACATCCCCCGCCGTACGTCTTATTCACGGAAACGGCGAAAATAGGGCGCATCGCGGGATTGTATGCGCGATCATTACGATGGGAATCGCCATAAGCAAATAGGACAGATGCGTTTAACTCAATAATATCCACATCCCTTTCGTCGTAGTTGCGGAGCTATGACGGCTTGTATTCGTGTCACAATATTTTTCAGTTGCTTCCAACCTAATTTCACATCGTTTCCACTTGTTTCCAATCGACATAATGTGTGTCAAGCATATGGATCTTGTTTTTTACCTCCATGCCGTTGGAATAATATCTTTCATTAGAGCAATGGTCGACTTTTCCTTGTAACTTTCGAGGGTCGGGATAGTGATTGACGGATAAGGTAGAGTGAATAGCCCTTACCTGGAAAACATTCCTGTGAATAAATAAAAAAAACGTGGGAAAAAGCCGTCGGGGCGTGATGCGGCGTTCAATAGTGATGACAGATTATACTATCTGGCGTAGGAAAGACTTGAACACGATTTTTCCTGGGATCGTAATCAGGGATCCAGGCTGGTTTCCAGTGCTTGCGGGGTTGGGGGGACTAGGGGCGGCATTAACAGCCGGAACCGTTCATTCCTCTACGACCTCTCTTTCGTGGAACTCTATCACCGTCGACAGTTCACGGAACATCATTTCTCGGTTCTGTCTCGAAGAAGCCCCTGTGTTAATTCAATTACTCAGTATCTACTTCGTTCTGCATTACTTAATCAATACATGTGGACCCATCAAATATTTCATCCCCGTTCATTGTTGATTCCTTGAGGTTCTTAGCGATGCGGAAGCAACTTTATCGTCACGAGTAATAAAAGAACGATGATTAACAATTTTAAGCTGTCTGGTACCTAGCACATCACCATAAAAGATACGAAATAAGCATTCCAGTGAACAGGAAAACAAATTGTCGTCTTTTCCCCGGCCAATCTGGGATCATTGCAATGTGAAGCGAAAGTCAATCAGGAGTTAAGAGGATTCAATCCACTCACGATGAAGTAGACGACTGAAGGTTGCGTAGGTCTATGTGCACGTTCGTGTGTGTTAGTTTCTAGTGTTCATATGTAAATGACAGTTGTGTCAATGGGGGAACGTTATTCGAAAGTAACACTAGTTGACTCGAATTTAATCATTCTTATTACCAGTAGTTGCATTGCAAAATTTGACATTATCACGGCAGGAGGTAGGTGATGACTGTCATAAATGTTCGCTAATGGAGGACGTTTGTCATCCATTCCGAGATTTTGAAAAAAAAACTGTCTCCGTTTACATATCGCTGCGTACCCGAGATATTTTACTAATTTGGTACTCTGTGTGGATGAATTTATTAACAGATGTCATAAGGGTGATTTCAACTACACAAATTTGACAAAGTTCAATGTTAAGTATTAACGCCTCGCTGTGACTGGTATGACATTACATGATATCCCGGTGATTAAGCATCACCACAACTGCTAAGGTAATTAATCGTCATGGTGTATATCATGAGTCTTAAAATCACACGATCGTTATGAAATTTACACCGCTTCACGGCTCGTCGGCATTTTCTCCCGTCCGTAGTTAAGTTGTATGTTACTAAGTTGCCTAGGCAAGGACGTTATTCCATTCCATTCCCGGCCACTGTTACTAGGTGAATCTGATTAAATATCGCTTCACGAATCACTATTGTCCTCAAAGCCGAGCGTCCTTCGGTTAACGCCACTGCGGGAAATCGGTTGTCGAATACGGTGAAGTGACGATCTCGTGTACCTAGTGTCAAAATGCGGCCGGGGTGGATTCTTCAATGGGGCTAATGCGGTAAAGATTTTCACCAAATTTGCAGAAAGTAGAAATGCTAAAAGGACGGACAGGTAGGCACATGCGGCAACCTTTTTCGTCAGAAATGCACTCGGAAAGAAAGCACTTGTAGGAAGAGTCGCCTTAATGAAAACGTTATGCAATCATCTCATAAATGATTATACCGGCCGCTAATTTTAAAGATTTTTCTTTCACGTCAAACTTCGACCTCTTTTCCCTAGATTTCATTTCCCTAATCCCGCAAAGAAATAAACAACATTAACGTATGTCCTTCCATCCCTTGTGTATCAACGTAATAAAATTAGCGGGTAAGTTGGGACTGGGACCATTTAACTTTTGCCTAGAGAAACATTTTCTGTTCTGTGGCGTGACAAGACAAGTAAAGATTTCTGGAAAGGTTAATTTCGTTCAAAAGAAGGGGAATGAGCCGTCTCGCACCGGAAAAACCTTCGTGTCCCGCGGAAGGGACCCCGGTTCAAAACTATAACAAGAATCGGTCATTTGGAGGCATGGTGATCAAAGAACTGGTCTACTTGTCACGTCTGTCTCGATGCATTTGTAATCAATTGCTGATAAATCGTTGCAGTATCGCAAAAAAAAAATTGCGGAAAAGGATGAAAAATCACTCAATCGACTTTAAAATACTTGGGGGATTCGTTCAGAGGAGGTTTATCAACATTGTTTCAGCGAGATGCCGATTTCCCAAGAAGGAAACCCGATGCCCATTACATAAATTGTTATTTGTGCGAATGATGCTGATTCCATATGCTGTTAACGACGATGCATTCCGTAGAAATAGTTTCTGGGAATTGATTGATTGGATAGAATTAGCACAATGGAAAATCCACGGAAGCGCTCACTGCCCGCCATTTTGTTTATTGCGACGCCTGCTCGTCACGACTTGGTGAATGTACAAGGAACGCTGTTGCCCAGCTGCGTTCTATGCTTGCGAGGTTTCCACAGAAATTTCTTCCTCGTGCGGAATGCCACGTGGGTCATTGCGACAGCCCTTTTCTGGTTAACGTAGAAACTTGGGGCGAGGACGGGTCGCATTACCTGCCTGCCTCCTCGCGTTGAACCCCCGAGGAGTTTTACGACGTAGCGGATGGGACGGGAGGTTAAGCGGAATTAGCCTTCGCGGAAAAACGGCCGCGTGGGAAGGGCATGTGGGAACCTGTCATTTACTGCCCCTGGAAGTGAAGCAGGAGCAACGTGACCACAAGCGTACCAGTTTCGGAGGGAGACGGACGCCGTGAATCCATATTATTTTTGACGGAGGGAGACATGTAAGTCAAGGCTTACGTCTGAGAAACGAGCATAGCAGGTCAGTGGTTTGAAAAGTACTGGGTGAAAGGGAAGTAATCATGGGAATATAATATTTTTTCCTTAATATCTCGACGGTCATTTTCATCAAATGCAGACGCATAGCAGTAGAAAATATAATTGAATAGGAGGTAAGAAATTCGTCCATCTTTTATTGTCATAAGTTTCTCCTTTACATTTACTCTATTTTTTCGTGAACCGCGCGCGTGCACACCAGGTAAGTAGTTGGTGAATCGGAGGAAAGCGTGGGACTCTAATTTTCCAGGTTTTTACGTTTATTTATGTACGTCCTTTGCGGCCGAGTATTGACGATTGCCCATCGCAGTCGGGTATTTGAAAACTGAAGATTATTTCATGGCCCTTAGAAGGGCCGTTAGGATGCATCAAAGCAATCCCGTCGAGGAATTTACTTTGAGCTGGTGTACTTGGTGACGGCCTTGGTCCCCTCGGAGACGGCGTGCTTGGCCAGCTCACCGGGAAGCAAGAGCCTGACGGCGGTCTGCACCTCCCGGCTGGTGATGGTGGAGCGCTTGTTGTAGTGAGCCAGGCGAGAAGCTTCGGCGGCGATTCTCTCGAAAATATCGTTGACGAAGCTGTTCATGATGCTCATGGCCTTGCTGGAGATTCCGGTGTCGGGGTGCACCTGCTTCAGCACTTTGTAGATGTAGATTGCGTAGCTCTCCTTCCTCCTGCGCTTCTTCTTCTTGTCTCCCTTGGAGATGTTCTTCTGGGCCTTGCCCGCTTTCTTCGCAGCCTTTCCGCTCGTCTTGGGTGGCATGGTGATCACGTTCGGCGAACGGGGTCGATTTCAGTATTTTCGCCGATCATCAGTCGCCTGCTTATGTACCCCTGGTCCGTTCCGTGAGCCGAATCTCCTCGACGACCAATCACGTAAAAGCATGATGTGGCGTCGCTAGGACGGCGGCAGCCTATATAAATGCGCCCAGGAGTCTGACAGCGATTAGACAGCACTACCAGATAAAGAAGCATTCAGCCATGTCCGGACGAGGAAAGGGAGGAAAAGTGAAGGGGAAGTCCAAGTCCCGCTCCAGCAGGGCCGGTCTTCAGTTTCCGGTCGGTCGTATCCACCGTCTGCTCCGCAAGGGGAACTATGCCGAGCGTGTTGGTGCCGGTGCCCCAGTCTACTTGGCCGCCGTCATGGAGTACCTGGCCGCGGAAGTCCTCGAGTTGGCCGGTAACGCTGCCAGGGACAACAAGAAGACGAGAATCATCCCTCGTCACTTGCAGTTGGCCATCCGCAACGACGAGGAGTTGAATAAGCTCCTGTCGGGCGTTACCATCGCTCAGGGAGGTGTCCTTCCGAACATCCAGGCGGTGCTCCTGCCCAAGAAGACTGAGAAGAAGGCATAAGCATCACGCTGTGCGCATAAAAGGTCCTTTTCAGGACCAGAACATACTAGAGAGATGTACGCGATAAATGTCATGTGAAAAAAATAATAATAACAATAAACGTAATAAGCATAGCGAATGAAACGTGGAGCTATAATTGGGCTAAGGTAAACGATGGGAAATAAAGCGTATAAAAAGTGAAAGCGTTTGTGCTGAAATGCAACGAAGAATGATTGAAGGTGACACTGCTTCGTTTACAATGTATTTCATAGTCTGTCATAAAATTTCACCTGCAATCTGCCGCTTAACTACGTTATTTCTTGTTAACATGTATGGTTGCAACGGCGCGATACACATTGTCGCCAGTCCGTTGCCACGTGCTTATTCATGTACGGTTGCAACGGCGCGATATACATTGTTGCCACGTGCTTATTCATGTACGGTTGCAACGGCGCGAAGTACATTGTTGCCCCGTGCTTATTCCTGTACGGTTGCAACGGCGCGATATACATTGTCGCCAGTCCGTTGCCACGTGCTTATTCCGATTCGCTGACAATGTCTTTAACGTCGGTAAAGGCTCATACAATTTCAACTCTATTATCACCGCCATTTTTTTTTTGCGTTCGAACAGGTCTTACTTTACTATTTATCGCCGTCACACACGCTATGGCGAATAGGGAATAATTTTTCGTTCCGTTATGGCAAAGGATTGGCTCCATCTCTGAACATTGTATTGGTCCTTAGAAGGACCTTTTTTATCGACGTACGCCGGGTGTCGGATGGCGATCCCGTCGCGTCGTGTCTAACCGCCAAACCCGTAGAGAGTGCGGCCCTGTCGCTTGAGTGCGTACACGACGTCCATGGCTGTGACGGTCTTCCTCTTGGCGTGTTCGGTGTAGGTGACGGCGTCGCGAATAACGTTCTCAAGGAACACCTTGAGCACACCGCGCGTCTCCTCGTAGATGAGTCCGGAGATACGCTTCACTCCACCTCGGCGGGCGAGACGGCGGATGGCCGGCTTGGTGATGCCCTGGATGTTATCGCGGAGAACTTTGCGATGACGTTTGGCTCCTCCCTTTCCCAGGCCTTTTCCTCCCTTGCCGCGTCCAGTCATCTCTGTAGTCTGCTCGTAGTAAGGGCTGCTGTCTGATGACCTGAAATGCACCTTCGCCGGTATTTATAAACGTCGCCGCCGCGGCGATGACGTACCCGACCTCTCCACCAATCAGCGTCGCCCGTACTATCTGGCGCCATTCTCGGAAGTGCTTAAAAGACGGCGTTGACCCGGCTTAACGCCTCAACGCACACCTGCATAAAATACAGAAGTGGACTAAAACATGGAAAATTCAATTAAACGCCGCCAAAAGCACTCATGTCCACTTCGCCCGACGCCGCCCACGCACCCCGCACATCCCACTCCGATTACAAAACCACTGCATTCCGCAAGCTTCCTCTCACCGCTTCCTTGGCGTCATTCTTGACGCCAAATTAACCTTCCAACCGCACCTTAATCTGTGCCGCCGCAAAGCCATTGTGGCCATGAATCAGCTTCGATGTCTCGCGTCGGAAGCCTCTTCTGTGTCGCACGCGGACAGGATGCGGCTTTACAAGTCCATCATCCGTCCGCAAATACTTTACGGCTCTCAAATTTTCGCGTGCCGAAGGACGTTATGGACCCACCTCGAAACTATACAAAATAAAGCCATTCGGGGTCTGCTTAATGTGAGCCGTCTCACCCGAATGGCGGATGTGCGCGCGGCACATCGTCTCCCGTCAATTGCGGACTTTATGCGCCGCCAAATTAGGACGTTTCATGCGTCGATGACCTCCGCTGGTAATCCCCTTCTGGCGTCGTTGTGGGATTACGATATTGATAAGCGTCATACATATACACTGCCTAAGGATATTACTCGCCTATGAGTCTTTCCTATGCCTGCTTTTAGTCTTCTTCTTAGTCGTAAAATTTTAATTATATCGTCCTAAGTTAGCGTTCATTATAGCCTGTATAGCCTATCTTATCCTTTGTAATCTCCTTCAGCTTAGCCGGGTGTTTTCTTTTCGCACCCATTGTTGTAAATACTTTCACCGATACCAATTCTCAATCGGTGCTCTCTTGATTTTGTTTTTAGCGATCGCTTCTCGGTCGCCTAGCCCCGCCCTGTCCACCTGTAGGACGCACAAGGGCGCTCACCCCTTACTGTATATATTCCACGCCATATACTCCTATTAGAGTTCGTTATCCTTTCTTTTAATTCATAAGTCATCCCCTTGTTCATTGCATTCTCCCGTATTGTTTATTCGTAGTTCTTAACCCGAGCCGTTTCCTGTCGGCTCGTCATTTTTTATGTTCATTTCATGTGAGAATGTACTCCTCACATACTAGCTGCTAAGTTTCTTTCTTCTCACAAACAACACGTACACTGACGTCCTTTTAGTTCAAATTGCCAGGGTATTTCTTTATTGTGAAACGACCGGTAAAGGTGGGTAACGCTCACCGGCACGGTTTATGTGTGCCCTATCCAGGGCTTCCAGTGCGCCATTTCTGGCTTTTTACAGATCGCAGAAATGGCACGTACGAAGCAGACAGCCCGCAAGTCCACCGGAGGAAAGGCCCCGAGGAAGCAGCTGGCCACCAAGGCCGCTCGCAAGAGCGCGCCGGCGACGGGAGGCGTCAAGAAGCCCCACAGGTACCGCCCCGGTACCGTGGCCCTTCGTGAGATCAGGAGATACCAGAAGAGCACGGAGCTCCTCATCCGCAAGCTGCCCTTCCAGCGCCTGGTGCGTGAGATCGCCCAGGACTTCAAGACCGATCTTCGGTTCCAGAGCTCCGCCGTCATGGCTCTCCAGGAGGCCAGCGAGGCTTACCTAGTGGGTCTCTTTGAGGACACCAACCTCTGCGCCATCCACGCTAAGCGTGTGACCATCATGCCCAAGGACATCCAGCTGGCCCGCCGTATCCGCGGAGAGCGAGCTTAGAAAGCTACTTTCGGCCGAAAAACAAAGGTCCTTTTCAGGACCAGTACATACTTAAAAGTTTGAATTTAGCACGATCGCACAATAATTAACGACGATGTAAATCCATTGGAATGATGGACGACATGAAATTTCCTTTGCGCATGGCAAGTGCGTTTGCACGGCTACGCATGAAATGAGATGAAATAAAAGTTCGTGCGATGCTTACCTGACGCGCTTAACGAAAAGAAAACAATACTCCGTGACGTGTTGTTCATTTTACACGTTCTATGAATGTTATTCTTAATTTTTTTTTTCGTCCGTCCATGTCGCATCATCAATTTTAAATAGGACCGTTGTTTTTGCATGGCATTAATCATGATAAATGTTAACTTTGGGCGTGCTCAGTGGCGTGGGCATTGAGTGGCAAGCATCTTTGGAAGACATGATGGTCCTAAAAAGGACCGAGATTGGACGCTGTCTGCTGTCCTAGGTGCGCCGGTGGCGAAGCAGTGATGGTTCACTTCTTTTTCTGGGCGGCGGAAGGTTTCTTGGCGGCGGGCTTGGCCTTGGTGGGCGTCTTCTTGGGCTTGGGGGTCTTGGGTTTGGTGGCCGCCTTTTTCGCCTTCGACGGGGACTTTGCCGCCTTGGCGGCGGGTTTCCCAGCCGCCGGCTTCTTCTTTGGCTTGTCCGCCGCCTTCTTCGCCTTCTTGGCTGGTGGCGCGGACTTGCTTCGCTCCTTGGGCGCGGACCTCTTGGTGCCACTGGACGCCTTCTCGGAGGACTTCTTGGCTCCGACCGCTTTCGGTTTCTTTACTCCCGTCTTCTTGACGACCTTTTTCGCCTTGGTCGTCCCGCTGGCTGCCGCGGGTGCGGCCTTCTTGCTGTGGCTCAGCTTGAAGGAACCTGAGGCGCCCTTTCCCTTGGTCTGGACGAGAGTTCCGGCGGTGACGGCCGCCTTGAGGTACTTCTTGATGAAAGGCGAGAGCCTCTCGGCGTCCACTTTGTAGCTGGCTGCGATGTACTTCTTGATGGCTTGAAGGGAAGAGCCACCGCGCTCCTTGAGGCCCTTGACTGCGTTGTTAACCATCTCGGAAGTGGGCGGGTGCGACGGCTTTGCGCGAGCCTTCTTGGCTGCTCCGCCCTTGCTGGCCTTCTTGGAAGCCGCGGAGGTTCCTGAAGAAGGCAGGGGTTTTACTGCGACGGTGCCCGAAGGCTGGGCTGCCGGTGGTGCGGCTGCCGCTGCTCCAGATGCTGCGTCTGCCATGTTATCGGCTGCTGCGTGATGATAGAAAGAGAAAATTACCAAGACATGGATTTCTTACGAAAGTCCACCTTGCTATCGTACCATTTCGGAGCAAAATACGATCTCTTCCTCTCGCCTCCGGTGCGCTTCTCGGATTGTTTGTACTCCACTCCTCCTCCGACTTTCGCGTTTCGGAGAGTGTCGGGGGCGCGTAACGAGGGCGCCTTGCGCCGCGGCGCCCGTCAGGGTTCCACCCTGTCGGCCGTGGCGGCGCCAGGCGTTTGGCGAGCCCAGTTCGTGTGCAGCGGGTCGTCAAAATACGGGTTGTCGTCCTGTCGAAGGCGTACCCGGGAATAAACGTTGCACACGTTTCTACCGGGGTCGATTCCTCGAGATCCGAGGTAACGTACGTTCGAGGCCATCCTTCACCTGGTATTGGACGCGCTCGCGACCCGGTGGGCCGCGCGCCGGCCGCGGAAAGCGGCCCCGAGAAGACGGTCCCTTCGGACGCCTTCCCCCTGACTCGGCGCCTGTCAAACCTTCCTCCTGTTCCTCCCCGGTGCCTGTCCCGTAAGCGGACGTTTATGCATTTTTCGACGACTCGGGGGCGTCGCGACGCACCCACCTCCCGCGCCCGTGGGAAAGGATTATCGAGTCGCAAATGGAGACGGAGTCACCCGTTAAGCGCACGCCTTACGACGCGTCCGCGTGGGCTTCGAAATGGTTGCATGGGGTGGCCGAAGGGGAAAAAGAAATGAACTGTACGCACGCGAATGGGACGTCAAAGTTCACGTACAACAAAGTCGAGGATGGCGCCGAATTATGCTTTAGCCCCGTGAGCGGGCGGGAAAAACAATGTAGTAGCCGAGGGCGCGCAGTGGCGACCCGGCCGTGACGAGTTTGCTCCGTCTCCAACGGCTTCGGACGTCGGTACCTCGTTGCGGGATGATGAATTTGTAGCAACCGGCATGTCTTCGGAAACGAAATGATACTTCATCACGGGAAAACTCTTATTGTCGTTGAAACGGCGCCACATCCACGTTTCCGCGGATGTCTACCCTAGTTTCCTTGCACGTCTTTCGAAGAGGAGAGTCGTCTGCCGTCGACTTGTTATCGCGTACATTTCTTTTATTAACCTTCCTTATCTGTGCGATGCGTTGGATGTGCTTTTCTCCACGGTGCCGTCAAGTTACGGAATACACCCCTACGACCTTAAAAAAAAATCCCTCCCACACACACGCTGTATGTCACGTTAAATGACCCTGTGTGATGGGATACCTCGGGGACGTAGTCAACGTGAAAGCGACTCCTTGAAAACCAGGCTCTCGTAAGCGTACGTAATTCGTGTCGGCAATTTCGCTCGGTACACATCCCCCGCCGTACGTCTTATTCACGGAAACGGCGAAAATAGGGCGCATCGCGGGATTGTATGCGCGATCATTACGATGGGAATCGCCATAAGCAAATAGGACAGATGCGTTTAACTCAATAATATCCACATCCCTTTCGTCGTAGTTGCGGAGCTATGACGGCTTGTATTCGTGTCACAATATTTTTCAGTTGCTTCCAACCTAATTTCACATCGTTTCCACTTGTTTCCAATCGACATAATGTGTGTCAAGCATATGGATCTTGTTTTTTACCTCCATGCCGTTGGAATAATATCTTTCATTAGAGCAATGGTCGACTTTTCCTTGTAACTTTCGAGGGTCGGGATAGTGATTGACGGATAAGGTAGAGTGAATAGCCCTTACCTGGAAAACATTCCTGTGAATAAATAAAAAAAACGTGGGAAAAAGCCGTCGGGGCGTGATGCGGCGTTCAATAGTGATGACAGATTATACTATCTGGCGTAGGAAAGACTTGAACACGATTTTTCCTGGGATCGTAATCAGGGATCCAGGCTGGTTTCCAGTGCTTGCGGGGTTGGGGGGACTAGGGGCGGCATTAACAGCCGGAACCGTTCATTCCTCTACGACCTCTCTTTCGTGGAACTCTATCACCGTCGACAGTTCACGGAACATCATTTCTCGGTTCTGTCTCGAAGAAGCCCCTGTGTTAATTCAATTACTCAGTATCTACTTCGTTCTGCATTACTTAATCAATACATGTGGACCCATCAAATATTTCATCCCCGTTCATTGTTGATTCCTTGAGGTTCTTAGCGATGCGGAAGCAACTTTATCGTCACGAGTAATAAAAGAACGATGATTAACAATTTTAAGCTGTCTGGTACCTAGCACATCACCATAAAAGATACGAAATAAGCATTCCAGTGAACAGGAAAACAAATTGTCGTCTTTTCCCCGGCCAATCTGGGATCATTGCAATGTGAAGCGAAAGTCAATCAGGAGTTAAGAGGATTCAATCCACTCACGATGAAGTAGACGACTGAAGGTTGCGTAGGTCTATGTGCACGTTCGTGTGTGTTAGTTTCTAGTGTTCATATGTAAATGACAGTTGTGTCAATGGGGGAACGTTATTCGAAAGTAACACTAGTTGACTCGAATTTAATCATTCTTATTACCAGTAGTTGCATTGCAAAATTTGACATTATCACGGCAGGAGGTAGGTGATGACTGTCATAAATGTTCGCTAATGGAGGACGTTTGTCATCCATTCCGAGATTTTGAAAAAAAAACTGTCTCCGTTTACATATCGCTGCGTACCCGAGATATTTTACTAATTTGGTACTCTGTGTGGATGAATTTATTAACAGATGTCATAAGGGTGATTTCAACTACACAAATTTGACAAAGTTCAATGTTAAGTATTAACGCCTCGCTGTGACTGGTATGACATTACATGATATCCCGGTGATTAAGCATCACCACAACTGCTAAGGTAATTAATCGTCATGGTGTATATCATGAGTCTTAAAATCACACGATCGTTATGAAATTTACACCGCTTCACGGCTCGTCGGCATTTTCTCCCGTCCGTAGTTAAGTTGTATGTTACTAAGTTGCCTAGGCAAGGACGTTATTCCATTCCATTCCCGGCCACTGTTACTAGGTGAATCTGATTAAATATCGCTTCACGAATCACTATTGTCCTCAAAGCCGAGCGTCCTTCGGTTAACGCCACTGCGGGAAATCGGTTGTCGAATACGGTGAAGTGACGATCTCGTGTACCTAGTGTCAAAATGCGGCCGGGGTGGATTCTTCAATGGGGCTAATGCGGTAAAGATTTTCACCAAATTTGCAGAAAGTAGAAATGCTAAAAGGACGGACAGGTAGGCACATGCGGCAACCTTTTTCGTCAGAAATGCACTCGGAAAGAAAGCACTTGTAGGAAGAGTCGCCTTAATGAAAACGTTATGCAATCATCTCATAAATGATTATACCGGCCGCTAATTTTAAAGATTTTTCTTTCACGTCAAACTTCGACCTCTTTTCCCTAGATTTCATTTCCCTAATCCCGCAAAGAAATAAACAACATTAACGTATGTCCTTCCATCCCTTGTGTATCAACGTAATAAAATTAGCGGGTAAGTTGGGACTGGGACCATTTAACTTTTGCCTAGAGAAACATTTTCTGTTCTGTGGCGTGACAAGACAAGTAAAGATTTCTGGAAAGGTTAATTTCGTTCAAAAGAAGGGGAATGAGCCGTCTCGCACCGGAAAAACCTTCGTGTCCCGCGGAAGGGACCCCGGTTCAAAACTATAACAAGAATCGGTCATTTGGAGGCATGGTGATCAAAGAACTGGTCTACTTGTCACGTCTGTCTCGATGCATTTGTAATCAATTGCTGATAAATCGTTGCAGTATCGCAAAAAAAAAATTGCGGAAAAGGATGAAAAATCACTCAATCGACTTTAAAATACTTGGGGGATTCGTTCAGAGGAGGTTTATCAACATTGTTTCAGCGAGATGCCGATTTCCCAAGAAGGAAACCCGATGCCCATTACATAAATTGTTATTTGTGCGAATGATGCTGATTCCATATGCTGTTAACGACGATGCATTCCGTAGAAATAGTTTCTGGGAATTGATTGATTGGATAGAATTAGCACAATGGAAAATCCACGGAAGCGCTCACTGCCCGCCATTTTGTTTATTGCGACGCCTGCTCGTCACGACTTGGTGAATGTACAAGGAACGCTGTTGCCCAGCTGCGTTCTATGCTTGCGAGGTTTCCACAGAAATTTCTTCCTCGTGCGGAATGCCACGTGGGTCATTGCGACAGCCCTTTTCTGGTTAACGTAGAAACTTGGGGCGAGGACGGGTCGCATTACCTGCCTGCCTCCTCGCGTTGAACCCCCGAGGAGTTTTACGACGTAGCGGATGGGACGGGAGGTTAAGCGGAATTAGCCTTCGCGGAAAAACGGCCGCGTGGGAAGGGCATGTGGGAACCTGTCATTTACTGCCCCTGGAAGTGAAGCAGGAGCAACGTGACCACAAGCGTACCAGTTTCGGAGGGAGACGGACGCCGTGAATCCATATTATTTTTGACGGAGGGAGACATGTAAGTCAAGGCTTACGTCTGAGAAACGAGCATAGCAGGTCAGTGGTTTGAAAAGTACTGGGTGAAAGGGAAGTAATCATGGGAATATAATATTTTTTCCTTAATATCTCGACGGTCATTTTCATCAAATGCAGACGCATAGCAGTAGAAAATATAATTGAATAGGAGGTAAGAAATTCGTCCATCTTTTATTGTCATAAGTTTCTCCTTTACATTTACTCTATTTTTTCGTGAACCGCGCGCGTGCACACCAGGTAAGTAGTTGGTGAATCGGAGGAAAGCGTGGGACTCTAATTTTCCAGGTTTTTACGTTTATTTATGTACGTCCTTTGCGGCCGAGTATTGACGATTGCCCATCGCAGTCGGGTATTTGAAAACTGAAGATTATTTCATGGCCCTTAGAAGGGCCGTTAGGATGCATCAAAGCAATCCCGTCGAGGAATTTACTTTGAGCTGGTGTACTTGGTGACGGCCTTGGTCCCCTCGGAGACGGCGTGCTTGGCCAGCTCACCGGGAAGCAAGAGCCTGACGGCGGTCTGCACCTCCCGGCTGGTGATGGTGGAGCGCTTGTTGTAGTGAGCCAGGCGAGAAGCTTCGGCGGCGATTCTCTCGAAAATATCGTTGACGAAGCTGTTCATGATGCTCATGGCCTTGCTGGAGATTCCGGTGTCGGGGTGCACCTGCTTCAGCACTTTGTAGATGTAGATTGCGTAGCTCTCCTTCCTCCTGCGCTTCTTCTTCTTGTCTCCCTTGGAGATGTTCTTCTGGGCCTTGCCCGCTTTCTTCGCAGCCTTTCCGCTCGTCTTGGGTGGCATGGTGATCACGTTCGGCGAACGGGGTCGATTTCAGTATTTTCGCCGATCATCAGTCGCCTGCTTATGTACCCCTGGTCCGTTCCGTGAGCCGAATCTCCTCGACGACCAATCACGTAAAAGCATGATGTGGCGTCGCTAGGACGGCGGCAGCCTATATAAATGCGCCCAGGAGTCTGACAGCGATTAGACAGCACTACCAGATAAAGAAGCATTCAGCCATGTCCGGACGAGGAAAGGGAGGAAAAGTGAAGGGGAAGTCCAAGTCCCGCTCCAGCAGGGCCGGTCTTCAGTTTCCGGTCGGTCGTATCCACCGTCTGCTCCGCAAGGGGAACTATGCCGAGCGTGTTGGTGCCGGTGCCCCAGTCTACTTGGCCGCCGTCATGGAGTACCTGGCCGCGGAAGTCCTCGAGTTGGCCGGTAACGCTGCCAGGGACAACAAGAAGACGAGAATCATCCCTCGTCACTTGCAGTTGGCCATCCGCAACGACGAGGAGTTGAATAAGCTCCTGTCGGGCGTTACCATCGCTCAGGGAGGTGTCCTTCCGAACATCCAGGCGGTGCTCCTGCCCAAGAAGACTGAGAAGAAGGCATAAGCATCACGCTGTGCGCATAAAAGGTCCTTTTCAGGACCAGAACATACTAGAGAGATGTACGCGATAAATGTCATGTGAAAAAAATAATAATAACAATAAACGTAATAAGCATAGCGAATGAAACGTGGAGCTATAATTGGGCTAAGGTAAACGATGGGAAATAAAGCGTATAAAAAGTGAAAGCGTTTGTGCTGAAATGCAACGAAGAATGATTGAAGGTGACACTGCTTCGTTTACAATGTATTTCATAGTCTGTCATAAAATTTCACCTGCAATCTGCCGCTTAACTACGTTATTTCTTGTTAACATGTATGGTTGCAACGGCGCGATACACATTGTCGCCAGTCCGTTGCCACGTGCTTATTCATGTACGGTTGCAACGGCGCGATATACATTGTTGCCACGTGCTTATTCATGTACGGTTGCAACGGCGCGAAGTACATTGTTGCCCCGTGCTTATTCCTGTACGGTTGCAACGGCGCGATATACATTGTCGCCAGTCCGTTGCCACGTGCTTATTCCGATTCGCTGACAATGTCTTTAACGTCGGTAAAGGCTCATACAATTTCAACTCTATTATCACCGCCATTTTTTTTTTGCGTTCGAACAGGTCTTACTTTACTATTTATCGCCGTCACACACGCTATGGCGAATAGGGAATAATTTTTCGTTCCGTTATGGCAAAGGATTGGCTCCATCTCTGAACATTGTATTGGTCCTTAGAAGGACCTTTTTTATCGACGTACGCCGGGTGTCGGATGGCGATCCCGTCGCGTCGTGTCTAACCGCCAAACCCGTAGAGAGTGCGGCCCTGTCGCTTGAGTGCGTACACGACGTCCATGGCTGTGACGGTCTTCCTCTTGGCGTGTTCGGTGTAGGTGACGGCGTCGCGAATAACGTTCTCAAGGAACACCTTGAGCACACCGCGCGTCTCCTCGTAGATGAGTCCGGAGATACGCTTCACTCCACCTCGGCGGGCGAGACGGCGGATGGCCGGCTTGGTGATGCCCTGGATGTTATCGCGGAGAACTTTGCGATGACGTTTGGCTCCTCCCTTTCCCAGGCCTTTTCCTCCCTTGCCGCGTCCAGTCATCTCTGTAGTCTGCTCGTAGTAAGGGCTGCTGTCTGATGACCTGAAATGCACCTTCGCCGGTATTTATAAACGTCGCCGCCGCGGCGATGACGTACCCGACCTCTCCACCAATCAGCGTCGCCCGTACTATCTGGCGCCATTCTCGGAAGTGCTTAAAAGACGGCGTTGACCCGGCTTTTTACAGATCGCAGAAATGGCACGTACGAAGCAGACAGCCCGCAAGTCCACCGGAGGAAAGGCCCCGAGGAAGCAGCTGGCCACCAAGGCCGCTCGCAAGAGCGCGCCGGCGACGGGAGGCGTCAAGAAGCCCCACAGGTACCGCCCCGGTACCGTGGCCCTTCGTGAGATCAGGAGATACCAGAAGAGCACGGAGCTCCTCATCCGCAAGCTGCCCTTCCAGCGCCTGGTGCGTGAGATCGCCCAGGACTTCAAGACCGATCTTCGGTTCCAGAGCTCCGCCGTCATGGCTCTCCAGGAGGCCAGCGAGGCTTACCTAGTGGGTCTCTTTGAGGACACCAACCTCTGCGCCATCCACGCTAAGCGTGTGACCATCATGCCCAAGGACATCCAGCTGGCCCGCCGTATCCGCGGAGAGCGAGCTTAGAAAGCTACTTTCGGCCGAAAAACAAAGGTCCTTTTCAGGACCAGTACATACTTAAAAGTTTGAATTTAGCACGATCGCACAATAATTAACGACGATGTAAATCCATTGGAATGATGGACGACATGAAATTTCCTTTGCGCATGGCAAGTGCGTTTGCACGGCTACGCATGAAATGAGATGAAATAAAAGTTCGTGCGATGCTTACCTGACGCGCTTAACGAAAAGAAAACAATACTCCGTGACGTGTTGTTCATTTTACACGTTCTATGAATGTTATTCTTAATTTTTTTTTTCGTCCGTCCATGTCGCATCATCAATTTTAAATAGGACCGTTGTTTTTGCATGGCATTAATCATGATAAATGTTAACTTTGGGCGTGCTCAGTGGCGTGGGCATTGAGTGGCAAGCATCTTTGGAAGACATGATGGTCCTAAAAAGGACCGAGATTGGACGCTGTCTGCTGTCCTAGGTGCGCCGGTGGCGAAGCAGTGATGGTTCACTTCTTTTTCTGGGCGGCGGAAGGTTTCTTGGCGGCGGGCTTGGCCTTGGTGGGCGTCTTCTTGGGCTTGGGGGTCTTGGGTTTGGTGGCCGCCTTTTTCGCCTTCGACGGGGACTTTGCCGCCTTGGCGGCGGGTTTCCCAGCCGCCGGCTTCTTCTTTGGCTTGTCCGCCGCCTTCTTCGCCTTCTTGGCTGGTGGCGCGGACTTGCTTCGCTCCTTGGGCGCGGACCTCTTGGTGCCACTGGACGCCTTCTCGGAGGACTTCTTGGCTCCGACCGCTTTCGGTTTCTTTACTCCCGTCTTCTTGACGACCTTTTTCGCCTTGGTCGTCCCGCTGGCTGCCGCGGGTGCGGCCTTCTTGCTGTGGCTCAGCTTGAAGGAACCTGAGGCGCCCTTTCCCTTGGTCTGGACGAGAGTTCCGGCGGTGACGGCCGCCTTGAGGTACTTCTTGATGAAAGGCGAGAGCCTCTCGGCGTCCACTTTGTAGCTGGCTGCGATGTACTTCTTGATGGCTTGAAGGGAAGAGCCACCGCGCTCCTTGAGGCCCTTGACTGCGTTGTTAACCATCTCGGAAGTGGGCGGGTGCGACGGCTTTGCGCGAGCCTTCTTGGCTGCTCCGCCCTTGCTGGCCTTCTTGGAAGCCGCGGAGGTTCCTGAAGAAGGCAGGGGTTTTACTGCGACGGTGCCCGAAGGCTGGGCTGCCGGTGGTGCGGCTGCCGCTGCTCCAGATGCTGCGTCTGCCATGTTATCGGCTGCTGCGTGATGATAGAAAGAGAAAATTACCAAGACATGGATTTCTTACGAAAGTCCACCTTGCTATCGTACCATTTCGGAGCAAAATACGATCTCTTCCTCTCGCCTCCGGTGCGCTTCTCGGATTGTTTGTACTCCACTCCTCCTCCGACTTTCGCGTTTCGGAGAGTGTCGGGGGCGCGTAACGAGGGCGCCTTGCGCCGCGGCGCCCGTCAGGGTTCCACCCTGTCGGCCGTGGCGGCGCCAGGCGTTTGGCGAGCCCAGTTCGTGTGCAGCGGGTCGTCAAAATACGGGTTGTCGTCCTGTCGAAGGCGTACCCGGGAATAAACGTTGCACACGTTTCTACCGGGGTCGATTCCTCGAGATCCGAGGTAACGTACGTTCGAGGCCATCCTTCACCTGGTATTGGACGCGCTCGCGACCCGGTGGGCCGCGCGCCGGCCGCGGAAAGCGGCCCCGAGAAGACGGTCCCTTCGGACGCCTTCCCCCTGACTCGGCGCCTGTCAAACCTTCCTCCTGTTCCTCCCCGGTGCCTGTCCCGTAAGCGGACGTTTATGCATTTTTCGACGACTCGGGGGCGTCGCGACGCACCCACCTCCCGCGCCCGTGGGAAAGGATTATCGAGTCGCAAATGGAGACGGAGTCACCCGTTAAGCGCACGCCTTACGACGCGTCCGCGTGGGCTTCGAAATGGTTGCATGGGGTGGCCGAAGGGGAAAAAGAAATGAACTGTACGCACGCGAATGGGACGTCAAAGTTCACGTACAACAAAGTCGAGGATGGCGCCGAATTATGCTTTAGCCCCGTGAGCGGGCGGGAAAAACAATGTAGTAGCCGAGGGCGCGCAGTGGCGACCCGGCCGTGACGAGTTTGCTCCGTCTCCAACGGCTTCGGACGTCGGTACCTCGTTGCGGGATGATGAATTTGTAGCAACCGGCATGTCTTCGGAAACGAAATGATACTTCATCACGGGAAAACTCTTATTGTCGTTGAAACGGCGCCACATCCACGTTTCCGCGGATGTCTACCCTAGTTTCCTTGCACGTCTTTCGAAGAGGAGAGTCGTCTGCCGTCGACTTGTTATCGCGTACATTTCTTTTATTAACCTTCCTTATCTGTGCGATGCGTTGGATGTGCTTTTCTCCACGGTGCCGTCAAGTTACGGAATACACCCCTACGACCTTAAAAAAAAATCCCTCCCACACACACGCTGTATGTCACGTTAAATGACCCTGTGTGATGGGATACCTCGGGGACGTAGTCAACGTGAAAGCGACTCCTTGAAAACCAGGCTCTCGTAAGCGTACGTAATTCGTGTCGGCAATTTCGCTCGGTACACATCCCCCGCCGTACGTCTTATTCACGGAAACGGCGAAAATAGGGCGCATCGCGGGATTGTATGCGCGATCATTACGATGGGAATCGCCATAAGCAAATAGGACAGATGCGTTTAACTCAATAATATCCACATCCCTTTCGTCGTAGTTGCGGAGCTATGACGGCTTGTATTCGTGTCACAATATTTTTCAGTTGCTTCCAACCTAATTTCACATCGTTTCCACTTGTTTCCAATCGACATAATGTGTGTCAAGCATATGGATCTTGTTTTTTACCTCCATGCCGTTGGAATAATATCTTTCATTAGAGCAATGGTCGACTTTTCCTTGTAACTTTCGAGGGTCGGGATAGTGATTGACGGATAAGGTAGAGTGAATAGCCCTTACCTGGAAAACATTCCTGTGAATAAATAAAAAAAACGTGGGAAAAAGCCGTCGGGGCGTGATGCGGCGTTCAATAGTGATGACAGATTATACTATCTGGCGTAGGAAAGACTTGAACACGATTTTTCCTGGGATCGTAATCAGGGATCCAGGCTGGTTTCCAGTGCTTGCGGGGTTGGGGGGACTAGGGGCGGCATTAACAGCCGGAACCGTTCATTCCTCTACGACCTCTCTTTCGTGGAACTCTATCACCGTCGACAGTTCACGGAACATCATTTCTCGGTTCTGTCTCGAAGAAGCCCCTGTGTTAATTCAATTACTCAGTATCTACTTCGTTCTGCATTACTTAATCAATACATGTGGACCCATCAAATATTTCATCCCCGTTCATTGTTGATTCCTTGAGGTTCTTAGCGATGCGGAAGCAACTTTATCGTCACGAGTAATAAAAGAACGATGATTAACAATTTTAAGCTGTCTGGTACCTAGCACATCACCATAAAAGATACGAAATAAGCATTCCAGTGAACAGGAAAACAAATTGTCGTCTTTTCCCCGGCCAATCTGGGATCATTGCAATGTGAAGCGAAAGTCAATCAGGAGTTAAGAGGATTCAATCCACTCACGATGAAGTAGACGACTGAAGGTTGCGTAGGTCTATGTGCACGTTCGTGTGTGTTAGTTTCTAGTGTTCATATGTAAATGACAGTTGTGTCAATGGGGGAACGTTATTCGAAAGTAACACTAGTTGACTCGAATTTAATCATTCTTATTACCAGTAGTTGCATTGCAAAATTTGACATTATCACGGCAGGAGGTAGGTGATGACTGTCATAAATGTTCGCTAATGGAGGACGTTTGTCATCCATTCCGAGATTTTGAAAAAAAAACTGTCTCCGTTTACATATCGCTGCGTACCCGAGATATTTTACTAATTTGGTACTCTGTGTGGATGAATTTATTAACAGATGTCATAAGGGTGATTTCAACTACACAAATTTGACAAAGTTCAATGTTAAGTATTAACGCCTCGCTGTGACTGGTATGACATTACATGATATCCCGGTGATTAAGCATCACCACAACTGCTAAGGTAATTAATCGTCATGGTGTATATCATGAGTCTTAAAATCACACGATCGTTATGAAATTTACACCGCTTCACGGCTCGTCGGCATTTTCTCCCGTCCGTAGTTAAGTTGTATGTTACTAAGTTGCCTAGGCAAGGACGTTATTCCATTCCATTCCCGGCCACTGTTACTAGGTGAATCTGATTAAATATCGCTTCACGAATCACTATTGTCCTCAAAGCCGAGCGTCCTTCGGTTAACGCCACTGCGGGAAATCGGTTGTCGAATACGGTGAAGTGACGATCTCGTGTACCTAGTGTCAAAATGCGGCCGGGGTGGATTCTTCAATGGGGCTAATGCGGTAAAGATTTTCACCAAATTTGCAGAAAGTAGAAATGCTAAAAGGACGGACAGGTAGGCACATGCGGCAACCTTTTTCGTCAGAAATGCACTCGGAAAGAAAGCACTTGTAGGAAGAGTCGCCTTAATGAAAACGTTATGCAATCATCTCATAAATGATTATACCGGCCGCTAATTTTAAAGATTTTTCTTTCACGTCAAACTTCGACCTCTTTTCCCTAGATTTCATTTCCCTAATCCCGCAAAGAAATAAACAACATTAACGTATGTCCTTCCATCCCTTGTGTATCAACGTAATAAAATTAGCGGGTAAGTTGGGACTGGGACCATTTAACTTTTGCCTAGAGAAACATTTTCTGTTCTGTGGCGTGACAAGACAAGTAAAGATTTCTGGAAAGGTTAATTTCGTTCAAAAGAAGGGGAATGAGCCGTCTCGCACCGGAAAAACCTTCGTGTCCCGCGGAAGGGACCCCGGTTCAAAACTATAACAAGAATCGGTCATTTGGAGGCATGGTGATCAAAGAACTGGTCTACTTGTCACGTCTGTCTCGATGCATTTGTAATCAATTGCTGATAAATCGTTGCAGTATCGCAAAAAAAAAATTGCGGAAAAGGATGAAAAATCACTCAATCGACTTTAAAATACTTGGGGGATTCGTTCAGAGGAGGTTTATCAACATTGTTTCAGCGAGATGCCGATTTCCCAAGAAGGAAACCCGATGCCCATTACATAAATTGTTATTTGTGCGAATGATGCTGATTCCATATGCTGTTAACGACGATGCATTCCGTAGAAATAGTTTCTGGGAATTGATTGATTGGATAGAATTAGCACAATGGAAAATCCACGGAAGCGCTCACTGCCCGCCATTTTGTTTATTGCGACGCCTGCTCGTCACGACTTGGTGAATGTACAAGGAACGCTGTTGCCCAGCTGCGTTCTATGCTTGCGAGGTTTCCACAGAAATTTCTTCCTCGTGCGGAATGCCACGTGGGTCATTGCGACAGCCCTTTTCTGGTTAACGTAGAAACTTGGGGCGAGGACGGGTCGCATTACCTGCCTGCCTCCTCGCGTTGAACCCCCGAGGAGTTTTACGACGTAGCGGATGGGACGGGAGGTTAAGCGGAATTAGCCTTCGCGGAAAAACGGCCGCGTGGGAAGGGCATGTGGGAACCTGTCATTTACTGCCCCTGGAAGTGAAGCAGGAGCAACGTGACCACAAGCGTACCAGTTTCGGAGGGAGACGGACGCCGTGAATCCATATTATTTTTGACGGAGGGAGACATGTAAGTCAAGGCTTACGTCTGAGAAACGAGCATAGCAGGTCAGTGGTTTGAAAAGTACTGGGTGAAAGGGAAGTAATCATGGGAATATAATATTTTTTCCTTAATATCTCGACGGTCATTTTCATCAAATGCAGACGCATAGCAGTAGAAAATATAATTGAATAGGAGGTAAGAAATTCGTCCATCTTTTATTGTCATAAGTTTCTCCTTTACATTTACTCTATTTTTTCGTGAACCGCGCGCGTGCACACCAGGTAAGTAGTTGGTGAATCGGAGGAAAGCGTGGGACTCTAATTTTCCAGGTTTTTACGTTTATTTATGTACGTCCTTTGCGGCCGAGTATTGACGATTGCCCATCGCAGTCGGGTATTTGAAAACTGAAGATTATTTCATGGCCCTTAGAAGGGCCGTTAGGATGCATCAAAGCAATCCCGTCGAGGAATTTACTTTGAGCTGGTGTACTTGGTGACGGCCTTGGTCCCCTCGGAGACGGCGTGCTTGGCCAGCTCACCGGGAAGCAAGAGCCTGACGGCGGTCTGCACCTCCCGGCTGGTGATGGTGGAGCGCTTGTTGTAGTGAGCCAGGCGAGAAGCTTCGGCGGCGATTCTCTCGAAAATATCGTTGACGAAGCTGTTCATGATGCTCATGGCCTTGCTGGAGATTCCGGTGTCGGGGTGCACCTGCTTCAGCACTTTGTAGATGTAGATTGCGTAGCTCTCCTTCCTCCTGCGCTTCTTCTTCTTGTCTCCCTTGGAGATGTTCTTCTGGGCCTTGCCCGCTTTCTTCGCAGCCTTTCCGCTCGTCTTGGGTGGCATGGTGATCACGTTCGGCGAACGGGGTCGATTTCAGTATTTTCGCCGAACCCTTTGCTGATGCGACACATTACTGTGTCGTCTAATTGCTTCCGTTCCGGTGGATATTATCCACCACTACCGGTATTCGTTACGTTGGACGGTAAAATGACGTGCGAGTGATAATGACGTGTGATTGTGTTGTTTGCGTGAAATAGGAAACTTACAAGTTAAACTAATTCTACTACAGACATATTTTTAACATATGATAGGAATACAGGCTTTGATACACAAATCTATTTGAAAACTAATACTAATTTTAGTAATACATACTTAATCTAATAATAGCAGATTTTTATGATGATTTATTAATAATTTTTTTTCTTTTTTCACAAGGTTATTTTTTCACCCTTGTACTTGTATTTTTTTTTTATTTTTTAATTATTTTTTTTTAATTATTTTTTATTATTATTATTTTTTTTTATTTTTTTTTTTTATTAAATGGTTTTTTTTTTTTAATGTTTATTTATATATTTTTTTAATCCTCTCTTTTTTTTTTTTTATTTTTTTTTTTTTTTAAGTATAAATCATCAAGTATTTTACTAATCCTTGGTTGTACATATGTTTGTTTTTGACACAAGACAAAATAATGGCTTACATGGATTTTAAGGTATATTTTCTAAAGTTAGTAAGAGTTTAAATCTAAAGAGTTGATAGGACAGACTCATAGGCGAGTAATTTGTTTAGGCAGTCTAATTTTGTTTTTAGTAGGAATAGTGTAGTCCCAGATATTTTCTAGTAGGGGATTGTTCGTCTTTTTTAAGCGTTTGTGGAAATTTCTAACGAGATACGTGACAAAGGAGCCTATTGTTGGGAGCTTGTGAGCGGAGCGCACGTGCTGCATGTTGGTAGCTCTGGGGATTTTGAGAAGGAGGCGCAACGATTTATTTTGGAAGGTTTCCAGTGATTGGCGTATTGTTTTGGTGATCGCAAATATTTCACACCCGTATAGTAGCTTCGGGCGGATGATGGCTTTATACAAACGGACTCTAGTAGGGTGAGATAGCGGAGATTGATCCGAGAAGAGGCACAGCAACTTTGTTCTTGCAACCAGGGCCGAGATAATATTATTTTGCAGTTGGTTTTTATAGGTGAGTGCCCGGTCCAGTGTTACGCCCAGGAAACGATGGTTTGAGGCCCTTGGAATAGGTGTTTTGTTGATGTTAGCAGAGTTTTTGGTGTCGTGTTTGCGTCCGCGTTCGAAGTGTACGTGTGTGCTTTTTGTTGCGTTTATTTCAATCTTCCATGTTTTAGTCCAGCGGTGTATTTTTGTGAGATGACCATTTAGTTTTCTGATGTTATTGTCGGATGAGCGTGAGGTGGCGGAGATGGCTGTGTCATCTGCGTACATGTGTGTCTGTGTAAATGTTGACTTTGGTAGATCGTTAATGTAGAGGTTAAACAAAAGAGGACTAAGCAGGGACCCCTGGGGAACGCCAGCTGATGCTGGACGCACCGTAGACAGGACCGGTCCTTCGGCAACTGTAAATTTGCGTCGGTTTAGATAGTTTTGGATTAAACGGATTAACGGCGGTGGGAATTCATTGCTACAGAGTTTGTAGATTAGGCCTTTGTGCCATATTTTGTCAAATGCTCGGGCGACATCCAGGAACACGGCGTCTGTTGGGCGACGACGAGTAAAGCCGCGACTAATCGTCTCCACCAGTCGAAGGACTTGGTGTACAGAGGAGGTGTTTTGACGGAACCCTAGTTGTTCCGGGCGAAGGATATTGTGGGAAGAAGCATGGTTTTGTAGATGAGTGAGAATAATTTTTTCGAAAATTTTTGAAAGGTTGGATAATAAGGTGATGGGCCTGCTATTGCCTGGGGTGGTGGGGTCTTTACCGGGTTTAGGAATCAAAATTACTTTGCCTATCTTCCAGGTTTCTGGGAAGTAGGACTTCAGATAGCAGTGATTGAAGAGGTCGGCCAATGAAAGCAGGAACTTAGGGACTGTAGAAGCTGATTTTAGTACGTTATTGGAGATTTTGTCAAGTCCGGGGGATTTCTTGGAGGGAAAAGAATTTATTATTTGTTTTATTTCTGAGGAGTCCGTTATTGGGGTTAAGTCAGGGGGGTTATGTGGTAAAAAGTGAAGGGTTTCGTCTATTTTATTGTCCATTTTTGACGGTGCGGAATTAAGAGTCATTGTCTGTTGTAGTATGTCTGCTTGAATTTCGGTTTTACTTTTAGGATCGAAAATATAGTTGTTATTGTGTTTTAAGGGAGGTGAGTATATTTTGTTTGGTTTTCTCAGTGAGCGTGTTATTTTCCAGAGGGAGTTGTCTTCAAAGTTCAGTGTGGAAAGGTGTGACTCCCATTCTTTGGTTCTGATCTTACGGATTTCTTGTTTTACTGTGTTGCTTAAATGCGTGTATTCGTGTTTGTGTTGGTGAAGTCGGGTTTGTTGCCAAAGTTTGCGCGAATAGTTTCTTGTGGTGATGAGGGCTCTGATGAATTGTGGGAGTGGACGATTATGAATGTGTTTTGTGTTAGGTATTGTTCGTGTTATTTTTTCTTGGGCGTTGAGAAGAGAGTCTGATATTTGTATGGCTCGTGTGTTTAGGTCTTCGTAAGTGGGATTGTCCAGTGGGGAAAGTGAGTCAAGTAGGATACGTAGGGTGTCTGGGAATCGGTTCCAGTCGATTAGTTTTTTAGTAGGAAGAGAGTCTAGTTCGGTTCTGAGGGGGATATCGAGGATGATCGGTAGGTGGTCAGAGTCTAGGGCGTGGATAACGGATGGGGATATGGCAAAGGGTAAGTTTTGAGAGACGGCAATGTCAAGGATGTCGCCGAGAGCTTTCGAGCTTGGGGGGAAATGGGTGGGTTCGGGTGGGCTGAGGATGGCGATTGGTCTGGACGATATAAAGTCGTAGAGCGTTTTGCCGTCTTGGTTTGTGGAGCGGCAACCCCATTTTTTGTTTTTGCAATTCCAGTCGCCCATAAACACGGCCCTGTCGTGGAGTGAGAAGATTTTTTTGAGGTCTTCCCTGCTTAGTTTCCTGCAAGGCGAGTGGTATATTGAGTAAATGTGTAGGTCACCTTGTGATGTGTGTAGTGTGATGCCAAGGACCTCTAGGGTGTCGAAAATAGGGATTTGCAATGGGGTATGTTTGATGTTTTTGTTTATTATGATTGCGACTCCTCCTCCAGGTGTGTTCCTGTCTAATCTGTATATGTTATGGTTAGGTGAGTGAAGGCCAATGTGCGGTTTTAAGAATGTCTCTTGTAGGAGTGTAACGTGTATATGGTTGTCGTTAATGTATTTCAATAATTCGTGGTTTTTATGTTGTATACTGCTGCAATTCCAGGAAAGGATTTTGATGTGATGTGGAATAGGAGAAGGTGTGGTATTCATGGTTCGGCCTGGAGAAGGAACATCTGCTCTAGGAGGAACAGCTTTTTGTCCTTAAGGGACGGAAGGGAAGTCATTTTATACCAAGTGTCTTTGAAAAAAGTCATTAGTGCTGTAGCTTCACTTGTGATTGTTTCCGGGTGAGATGAAGGTGCAGTGGGTGAGGGGTGGATTAAAGTGGGAAAGGAATTTAGGTTGGTCAGAGCAGCAGAGTATGATTGTGTGAGAGGGGCTGGTAGAGGAGCAGGAGCTACGCGTTGGGCGAAACCTGAGCGCAACAACATGGCCTGTTTAGCTTGTTTATGGACCGGACACCCCCTATAGTTCGCGGTGTGGTCCTGCTTGCAAAGGTAGCAAGTTGCTGCGGAATCCTTGGATTTCTTGCACTCGGAAGTGGCGTGGGCTTCCCCACAACGAACACAGTTTGGCGGGAGGGTGCAGTGATTTTTAGTGTGACCCAGTTGCTGGCATCTATGGCATTGGACGGGTTGGGGGGATTTCCTAAAGTAGTCAAATTTGACCGCAAGACCAGCGAGGTTTGTTTTCGATAGGAGCTTGGTACAGTCAACCGAATTTTCAAAGATGACGTGACATGTGCGGGTGGGGTATTTCTCAACTGCTTTGATGCCAGCGTCACGTTCAGCATTAGAGGGACGGGTAGACCAGATTCTCTGTACGCTAATCACTGGAAACCCCTGTAGTTTGATTTCGGCGAGAATATCTTCGTCTGTTATTGAAGGGAATAGTCCCTTGAGGGAGAATTCCTTGTTACGCTCTGACGGGAGCTGGTACGTATTGTAGGGGATGGACATGCTTTTCAACGTGGTACCAACTCTGTGATAGTCATCAATTGTTGAGCATTTGATGATTGCTGAGTTGGTACCAGTTGAGTAGCATATGGGAGGGGTTGAGCAGTTGCTGGTGATTTCAGCGTGAAGCGCTGGCCATTTGGTGGTATCGGCTATACGGAAAGGAGGAATTTTCGGTTTACGCAGGGTTGTTGGGGTTGGTGGGGATATGGCAGCAGGTGCGCAGGGATCACAGTTGCTATCTGCTAAGGAAGCTAGGGCAGTAAAACGGTTTTTTGTTTCTATTGTCGGGTTTGCGGTGGGATTTAGGGCAGTCTGCTTTTTTCTGGTTACCTCAATGAATGCGGGGGTTTGAGCAGTTGAGGGCTGTTCTACGAGCTTATGGGAAGAATCCTCTTTGGGGGAAGAGAAGGTCGAGGTTTTACTAAGTATATCCGGATATTTGGATAGCAGAGACTTGATAAATTCGTCTTTGTCATCATTAGGCATTGAGGAGAACGCATTTAGAAGGTTAACATTGATCGACGGGGCTGATTGGTCCTTAGCTGCATTACGCGCTTTGGCTGCCATTCTGGTAGAGTACACCGTAGCGGGCTCGGAGGGTTGCCCTGATTTTGGCATGATCAATCCGTGGTTAAGTTAAAATCACATCGGAACGGAAGCAATTATCGAAGTTGTCATTTAACCAGTTAATTAGACGATGACTTCTTTGGGAGGGGGAATCCTAAGAAGTGGACCCAGTCGGGTTCACTGAGCGTGCAGTGGAGGTGCAAGCCCTCTGCTCAGTGTTGCCGGCCGAGAAAACCAGGGGACGTAGCTGGACTGGAGCACCAAATCGGGGAGAGCAGGTGGGACTGAGTTAGCCACCCCCCCTTTTATGCCTCCGTTGTCCAGAAACAGTAAAGGCAGCTTTGTTTCGTTCCTTAAAAGGAACAGCAGGAACTGAATTTCAGAAGGAGTCAAAGTTAGATGTGGTCCTGATAAGGGCCGTCCACCTGAGAGAATCCAGGCGGTCCAGGTCGCGTTCAGTCAGTAAGCAGTGGTTCAGAGTAAGCCGTAGTCGTTGTCCAGGATGTGCAGGGTCGATATCAGCAAAGAAAACAGCAAGCAGATGAACCGAAGAAAAGTCCAGAAGGTCCGGTCAGTAAGGGCGATGGCCAGGCAGGCGGCAAGGCCGATTGCTGAACGCAGCAAGTCTCCACTCCGGAACGCAGCAAGTCGCCGTTCACTCTTCTAGTTGATCTCCGTCTATATCTATTTCTATCTCAATATGTATCTTCCTCTATCTATCTATTTTCGCCGATCATCAGTCGCCTGCTTATGTACCCCTGGTCCGTTCCGTGAGCCGAATCTCCTCGACGACCAATCACGTAAAAGCATGATGTGGCGTCGCTAGGACGGCGGCAGCCTATATAAATGCGCCCAGGAGTCTGACAGCGATTAGACAGCACTACCAGATAAAGAAGCATTCAGCCATGTCCGGACGAGGAAAGGGAGGAAAAGTGAAGGGGAAGTCCAAGTCCCGCTCCAGCAGGGCCGGTCTTCAGTTTCCGGTCGGTCGTATCCACCGTCTGCTCCGCAAGGGGAACTATGCCGAGCGTGTTGGTGCCGGTGCCCCAGTCTACTTGGCCGCCGTCATGGAGTACCTGGCCGCGGAAGTCCTCGAGTTGGCCGGTAACGCTGCCAGGGACAACAAGAAGACGAGAATCATCCCTCGTCACTTGCAGTTGGCCATCCGCAACGACGAGGAGTTGAATAAGCTCCTGTCGGGCGTTACCATCGCTCAGGGAGGTGTCCTTCCGAACATCCAGGCGGTGCTCCTGCCCAAGAAGACTGAGAAGAAGGCATAAGCATCACGCTGTGCGCATAAAAGGTCCTTTTCAGGACCAGAACATACTAGAGAGATGTACGCGATAAATGTCATGTGAAAAAAATAATAATAACAATAAACGTAATAAGCATAGCGAATGAAACGTGGAGCTATAATTGGGCTAAGGTAAACGATGGGAAATAAAGCGTATAAAAAGTGAAAGCGTTTGTGCTGAAATGCAACGAAGAATGATTGAAGGTGACACTGCTTCGTTTACAATGTATTTCATAGTCTGTCATAAAATTTCACCTGCAATCTGCCGCTTAACTACGTTATTTCTTGTTAACATGTATGGTTGCAACGGCGCGATACACATTGTCGCCAGTCCGTTGCCACGTGCTTATTCATGTACGGTTGCAACGGCGCGATATACATTGTTGCCACGTGCTTATTCATGTACGGTTGCAACGGCGCGAAGTACATTGTTGCCCCGTGCTTATTCCTGTACGGTTGCAACGGCGCGATATACATTGTCGCCAGTCCGTTGCCACGTGCTTATTCCGATTCGCTGACAATGTCTTTAACGTCGGTAAAGGCTCATACAATTTCAACTCTATTATCACCGCCATTTTTTTTTTGCGTTCGAACAGGTCTTACTTTACTATTTATCGCCGTCACACACGCTATGGCGAATAGGGAATAATTTTTCGTTCCGTTATGGCAAAGGATTGGCTCCATCTCTGAACATTGTATTGGTCCTTAGAAGGACCTTTTTTATCGACGTACGCCGGGTGTCGGATGGCGATCCCGTCGCGTCGTGTCTAACCGCCAAACCCGTAGAGAGTGCGGCCCTGTCGCTTGAGTGCGTACACGACGTCCATGGCTGTGACGGTCTTCCTCTTGGCGTGTTCGGTGTAGGTGACGGCGTCGCGAATAACGTTCTCAAGGAACACCTTGAGCACACCGCGCGTCTCCTCGTAGATGAGTCCGGAGATACGCTTCACTCCACCTCGGCGGGCGAGACGGCGGATGGCCGGCTTGGTGATGCCCTGGATGTTATCGCGGAGAACTTTGCGATGACGTTTGGCTCCTCCCTTTCCCAGGCCTTTTCCTCCCTTGCCGCGTCCAGTCATCTCTGTAGTCTGCTCGTAGTAAGGGCTGCTGTCTGATGACCTGAAATGCACCTTCGCCGGTATTTATAAACGTCGCCGCCGCGGCGATGACGTACCCGACCTCTCCACCAATCAGCGTCGCCCGTACTATCTGGCGCCATTCTCGGAAGTGCTTAAAAGACGGCGTTGACCCGGCTTTTTACAGATCGCAGAAATGGCACGTACGAAGCAGACAGCCCGCAAGTCCACCGGAGGAAAGGCCCCGAGGAAGCAGCTGGCCACCAAGGCCGCTCGCAAGAGCGCGCCGGCGACGGGAGGCGTCAAGAAGCCCCACAGGTACCGCCCCGGTACCGTGGCCCTTCGTGAGATCAGGAGATACCAGAAGAGCACGGAGCTCCTCATCCGCAAGCTGCCCTTCCAGCGCCTGGTGCGTGAGATCGCCCAGGACTTCAAGACCGATCTTCGGTTCCAGAGCTCCGCCGTCATGGCTCTCCAGGAGGCCAGCGAGGCTTACCTAGTGGGTCTCTTTGAGGACACCAACCTCTGCGCCATCCACGCTAAGCGTGTGACCATCATGCCCAAGGACATCCAGCTGGCCCGCCGTATCCGCGGAGAGCGAGCTTAGAAAGCTACTTTCGGCCGAAAAACAAAGGTCCTTTTCAGGACCAGTACATACTTAAAAGTTTGAATTTAGCACGATCGCACAATAATTAACGACGATGTAAATCCATTGGAATGATGGACGACATGAAATTTCCTTTGCGCATGGCAAGTGCGTTTGCACGGCTACGCATGAAATGAGATGAAATAAAAGTTCGTGCGATGCTTACCTGACGCGCTTAACGAAAAGAAAACAATACTCCGTGACGTGTTGTTCATTTTACACGTTCTATGAATGTTATTCTTAATTTTTTTTTTCGTCCGTCCATGTCGCATCATCAATTTTAAATAGGACCGTTGTTTTTGCATGGCATTAATCATGATAAATGTTAACTTTGGGCGTGCTCAGTGGCGTGGGCATTGAGTGGCAAGCATCTTTGGAAGACATGATGGTCCTAAAAAGGACCGAGATTGGACGCTGTCTGCTGTCCTAGGTGCGCCGGTGGCGAAGCAGTGATGGTTCACTTCTTTTTCTGGGCGGCGGAAGGTTTCTTGGCGGCGGGCTTGGCCTTGGTGGGCGTCTTCTTGGGCTTGGGGGTCTTGGGTTTGGTGGCCGCCTTTTTCGCCTTCGACGGGGACTTTGCCGCCTTGGCGGCGGGTTTCCCAGCCGCCGGCTTCTTCTTTGGCTTGTCCGCCGCCTTCTTCGCCTTCTTGGCTGGTGGCGCGGACTTGCTTCGCTCCTTGGGCGCGGACCTCTTGGTGCCACTGGACGCCTTCTCGGAGGACTTCTTGGCTCCGACCGCTTTCGGTTTCTTTACTCCCGTCTTCTTGACGACCTTTTTCGCCTTGGTCGTCCCGCTGGCTGCCGCGGGTGCGGCCTTCTTGCTGTGGCTCAGCTTGAAGGAACCTGAGGCGCCCTTTCCCTTGGTCTGGACGAGAGTTCCGGCGGTGACGGCCGCCTTGAGGTACTTCTTGATGAAAGGCGAGAGCCTCTCGGCGTCCACTTTGTAGCTGGCTGCGATGTACTTCTTGATGGCTTGAAGGGAAGAGCCACCGCGCTCCTTGAGGCCCTTGACTGCGTTGTTAACCATCTCGGAAGTGGGCGGGTGCGACGGCTTTGCGCGAGCCTTCTTGGCTGCTCCGCCCTTGCTGGCCTTCTTGGAAGCCGCGGAGGTTCCTGAAGAAGGCAGGGGTTTTACTGCGACGGTGCCCGAAGGCTGGGCTGCCGGTGGTGCGGCTGCCGCTGCTCCAGATGCTGCGTCTGCCATGTTATCGGCTGCTGCGTGATGATAGAAAGAGAAAATTACCAAGACATGGATTTCTTACGAAAGTCCACCTTGCTATCGTACCATTTCGGAGCAAAATACGATCTCTTCCTCTCGCCTCCGGTGCGCTTCTCGGATTGTTTGTACTCCACTCCTCCTCCGACTTTCGCGTTTCGGAGAGTGTCGGGGGCGCGTAACGAGGGCGCCTTGCGCCGCGGCGCCCGTCAGGGTTCCACCCTGTCGGCCGTGGCGGCGCCAGGCGTTTGGCGAGCCCAGTTCGTGTGCAGCGGGTCGTCAAAATACGGGTTGTCGTCCTGTCGAAGGCGTACCCGGGAATAAACGTTGCACACGTTTCTACCGGGGTCGATTCCTCGAGATCCGAGGTAACGTACGTTCGAGGCCATCCTTCACCTGGTATTGGACGCGCTCGCGACCCGGTGGGCCGCGCGCCGGCCGCGGAAAGCGGCCCCGAGAAGACGGTCCCTTCGGACGCCTTCCCCCTGACTCGGCGCCTGTCAAACCTTCCTCCTGTTCCTCCCCGGTGCCTGTCCCGTAAGCGGACGTTTATGCATTTTTCGACGACTCGGGGGCGTCGCGACGCACCCACCTCCCGCGCCCGTGGGAAAGGATTATCGAGTCGCAAATGGAGACGGAGTCACCCGTTAAGCGCACGCCTTACGACGCGTCCGCGTGGGCTTCGAAATGGTTGCATGGGGTGGCCGAAGGGGAAAAAGAAATGAACTGTACGCACGCGAATGGGACGTCAAAGTTCACGTACAACAAAGTCGAGGATGGCGCCGAATTATGCTTTAGCCCCGTGAGCGGGCGGGAAAAACAATGTAGTAGCCGAGGGCGCGCAGTGGCGACCCGGCCGTGACGAGTTTGCTCCGTCTCCAACGGCTTCGGACGTCGGTACCTCGTTGCGGGATGATGAATTTGTAGCAACCGGCATGTCTTCGGAAACGAAATGATACTTCATCACGGGAAAACTCTTATTGTCGTTGAAACGGCGCCACATCCACGTTTCCGCGGATGTCTACCCTAGTTTCCTTGCACGTCTTTCGAAGAGGAGAGTCGTCTGCCGTCGACTTGTTATCGCGTACATTTCTTTTATTAACCTTCCTTATCTGTGCGATGCGTTGGATGTGCTTTTCTCCACGGTGCCGTCAAGTTACGGAATACACCCCTACGACCTTAAAAAAAAATCCCTCCCACACACACGCTGTATGTCACGTTAAATGACCCTGTGTGATGGGATACCTCGGGGACGTAGTCAACGTGAAAGCGACTCCTTGAAAACCAGGCTCTCGTAAGCGTACGTAATTCGTGTCGGCAATTTCGCTCGGTACACATCCCCCGCCGTACGTCTTATTCACGGAAACGGCGAAAATAGGGCGCATCGCGGGATTGTATGCGCGATCATTACGATGGGAATCGCCATAAGCAAATAGGACAGATGCGTTTAACTCAATAATATCCACATCCCTTTCGTCGTAGTTGCGGAGCTATGACGGCTTGTATTCGTGTCACAATATTTTTCAGTTGCTTCCAACCTAATTTCACATCGTTTCCACTTGTTTCCAATCGACATAATGTGTGTCAAGCATATGGATCTTGTTTTTTACCTCCATGCCGTTGGAATAATATCTTTCATTAGAGCAATGGTCGACTTTTCCTTGTAACTTTCGAGGGTCGGGATAGTGATTGACGGATAAGGTAGAGTGAATAGCCCTTACCTGGAAAACATTCCTGTGAATAAATAAAAAAAACGTGGGAAAAAGCCGTCGGGGCGTGATGCGGCGTTCAATAGTGATGACAGATTATACTATCTGGCGTAGGAAAGACTTGAACACGATTTTTCCTGGGATCGTAATCAGGGATCCAGGCTGGTTTCCAGTGCTTGCGGGGTTGGGGGGACTAGGGGCGGCATTAACAGCCGGAACCGTTCATTCCTCTACGACCTCTCTTTCGTGGAACTCTATCACCGTCGACAGTTCACGGAACATCATTTCTCGGTTCTGTCTCGAAGAAGCCCCTGTGTTAATTCAATTACTCAGTATCTACTTCGTTCTGCATTACTTAATCAATACATGTGGACCCATCAAATATTTCATCCCCGTTCATTGTTGATTCCTTGAGGTTCTTAGCGAT
>NW_027287613.1:0-45976 GCF_022747635.1 Hetaerina americana
TGGGTTTTATTTTGTTTATTTGATGAAACACACCATGGAAAACATTTTTGTTGGATTTGATTCGAGTGAGACTTTCACCTAGAACCCAAAGGGGGGGTATTGGCACTTTTCATGGAAAAATGTGAAAAATTAAAATATTCTAAAAATGAAATAAATGCCTTTTATACACCTCAAACATTCACTCTAAAACAGAAGATTGTTATTTTTCGCAATATTTTTAGAAATTTGGGCTCTTTTTAGTAACATTAACACTGCGCTGAAGCATATTTTATGCTCATTTCTTGTCTTTCGGGATTAATTATGGGTTTTATTTTGTTTATTGATGAAACACACCATGGAAACATTTTTGTTTGATTTGTGTCCAGTGAGATTTTCACCTAGAACCCAAAGGGGGGGTATTGGCACTTTTCATGGAAAATTGTGAAAAATTAAATTTTCTAAAAATGAAATAAATGCCTTCTAAACACCTCAAACATTCACCTCTAAAACAGAAGATTGTTGTTTTTTGCAATATTTTTAGAAATTTGGACTCTTTTAGTAACATTAAGCACTTGCGCTGAAGCAACTGTTATGCTCATTTCTTGTCTTTCGGGATTAATTATGGGGTTTTATTTTTTTTATTTGATGAAAATGAACAACAATACACACCATGGAAACATTTTGTTTGATTTGTGTCCAGTGAGATTTTCACCTAGAACCCAAAGGGGGGGGGTATTGGCACTTTTCATGAAAAAATGTGAAAAATTAAATTTTCTAAAAATGAAATAAATGCCTTCTATACACCTCAAACATTCACTCTAAAACAGAATATTGTTGTTTTTCGCAATTTTTTTTAGAAATTTGGGCTCTCTTAGTAACATTAACACTTGCGCTGAAGCATCTTTTATGCTCATTTCTTGTCTTTCGGGATTAATAATGGGTTTTATTTTGTTTATTTGATGAAAATAAACAACAATACTCACCATGGAAACATTTTTGTTTGATTTGATTCGAGTGAGATTTTCACCTAGAACCCAAAGGGGGGGGTATTGGCACTTTTCATGGAAAAATGTGAAAAATTAACTTTTCTAAAAATGAAATAAATGCCTTTTATACACCTCAAACATTCACTCTAAAACAGAAGATTGTTGTTTTTCGCAATATTTTTTAGAAATTTGGGCTCTTTTAGTAACATTAACACTGCGCTGAAGCATATTTTATGCTCATTTCTTGTCTTACGGGATTAAAACTGGCTTTTATTTTATTTTTTGATGAAAATGAACAACAATACACACCATGGAAACATTTTTGTTTGATTTGTGGTCGAGTGAGATTTTCACCTAGAACCCAAAGGGGGGGGTATTGGCACTTTCATGGAAAAATGTGAAAAATTAAATTTTCTAAAAATGAAATAAATGCCTTCTAAACACCTCAAACATTCACTCTAAAACAGAAGATTGTTGTTTTTCGCAATATTTTTAGAAATTTGGGCTCTTTTAGTAACATAAACACCTGGGCTGAAGCATCTTTTATGATCATTTATTGTCTTTCAGGATTAATTCTGGGTTTTATTTTGTTTTATTGATGAAAATGAACAACAATACACACCTTGGATACATTTTTGTTTGATTTGTGTCGTGTGAGATTTTCACCTAGAACCCAAAGGGGGGGGTATTGGCACTTTTCATGGAAAAATGTGAAAATTAAATTTTCTAAAAATGAAATAAATGCCTTCTAAACACCTCAAACATTCACTCTAAATCAGAAGATTGTTGTTTTTCGCAATATTTTTAGAAATTTGGACTCTTTTAGTAACATTAACACTTGTGCTGAAGCAACTTTTATGCTAATTTCTTGTCTTTCAGGATTAATTCTGGGTTTTATTTTGTTTATTTGATGAAAATGAACAACAATACTTACCATGGAAACATTTTTGTTTGATTTGTGTCAAGTGAGATTTTCACCTAGAACCCAAAGGGGGGTATTGGCACTTTTCATTGAAAAATGTGAAAAATTAAATTTTCTAAAAATGAAATAAATGCCCTGTATACACCTCAAACATTCACTCTAAAACAGAAGATTGTTGTTTTTTCGCAATATTTTTAGAAAAATGGGCTCTTTTTAGTCACATTAACACCTGGGCTGAAGCATCTTTAATGATCATTTATTGTCTTTCAGGATTAATTCTGGGTTTTATTTTGTTTATTTGATGAAAATGAACAACAATACACACCTTGGGATACATTTTTGTTTGATTTGTGTCGTGTGAGATTTTCACCTAGAACCCAAAGGGGGGGGTATTGGCACTTTTCATGGAAAAATGTGAAAAATTAAATTTTCTAAAAATGAAATAAATGCCTTCTAAACACCTCAAACATTCACTCTAAAACAGAAGATTGATGTTTTTCGCAATATTTTTAGAAATTTGGGCTATTTTTAGTAACATAAACACCTGGGCTGAAGCATCTTTTATGATCATTTATTGTCTTTCACGATTAATTCTGGGTTTTATTTTGTTTATTTGATGAAAATGAACAACAATACACACCTTGGATACATTTTTGTTTGATTTGTGTCGTGTGAGATTTTCACCTAGAACCCAAAGGGGGGGGTATTGGCACTTTTCATGGAAAAATGTGAAAAATTAAATTTTCTAAAAATGAAATAAATGCCTTCTAAACACCTCAACATTCACTCTAAACAGAAGATTGTTGTTTTTTCGCAATATTTTTAGAAATTTGGACTCTTTTAGTAACATTAACACTTGTGCTGAAGCAACTTTTATGCTAATTTCTTGTCTTTCAGGATTAATTCTGGGTTTTATTTTGTTTATTTGATGAAAATGAACAACAATACATACCATGGAAACATTTTTGTTTGATTTGTGTCAAGTGAGATTTTCACCTAGAACCCAAAGGGGGGGTATTGTCACTTTTCATTGAAAAATGTGAAAAATTAAATTTTCTAAAAATGAATAAATGCCTTTTATACACCTCAAACATTCACTCTAAAACAGAAGATTGTTGTTTTTCGCAATATTTTTAGAAATTTGGGCTCTCTTAGTAACATTAACGCTTGTGCTGAAGTATCTTTTATGCTCATTTCTTGTCTTTCGGGATTTAAACTGGCTTTTATTTTGTTTATTTAATGAAAATGAACAAAAAATACACACCATGGAAACATTTTTGTTTGATTTGTGTCCAGTGAGATTTCCACCTAGAACCCAAAGGGTATTGGCACTTTTCATGGAAAAATGTGAAAAATTAAATTTTCTAAAAATGAAATAAATGCCTCTATACACCTCAAACATTCCACTCTACAACAGAATATTGTTGTTTTTCGCAATATTTTTAGAAATTTGGGCTCTGTTAATAACATTAACACTTGCGCTGAAGCATCTTTTATGCTCATTTCTTGTCTTTCGGGATTAATTATGGGTTTTATTTTGTTTATTTGATGAAAATGAACAACAATACACACCATGGAAACATTTTTGTTTGATTTGTGTCAAGTGTGATTTTCACCTAGAACCCAAAGGGGGGGGTATTGGCACTTTTCATTGAAAAATGTGAAAAATTAAATTTTCTAAAAATGAAATAAATGCCTTCTATACACCTCAAACATTCACTCTAAAACAGAAGATTGTTGTTTTTTCGCAATATTTTTAGAAATTTGGGCTCTTTTAGTAACATTAACACCTGGGCTGAAGCATCTTTTATGATCATTTATTGTCTTTCAGGATTAATTCTGGGTTTTATTTTGGTTTATTTGATGAAAATGAACAACAATACACACCTTGGATACATTTTTGCTTGATTTGTGTCGTGTGAGATTTTCACCTAGAACCCAAAGGGGGGGGTATTGGCACTTTTCATGGAAAAATGTGAAAAATTAAATTTTCTAAAATGAAATAAATGCCTTTTATACACCTCAAACATTCACTCTAAAACAGAAGATTGTTGTTTTTCGCAATATTTTTAGAAATTTGGGCTCTCTTAGTAACATTAACGCTTGTGCTGAAGTATCTTTTATGCTCATTTCTTGTCTTTCGGGATTTAAACTGGCTTTTATTTTGTTTATTTAATGAAAATGAACAAAAATACACACCATGGAAACATTTTTGTTTGATTTGTGTCCAGTGAGATTTCCACCTAGAACCCAAAGGGTATTGGCACTTTTCATGGAAAAATGTGAAAAATTAAATTTTCTAAAAATGAAATAAATGCCTTCTATACACCTCAAACATTCACTCTAAAACAGAATATTGTTGTTTTTCGCAATATTTTTAGAAATTTGGGCTCTGTTAATAACATTAACACTTGCGCTGAAGCATCTTTTATGCTCATTTCTTGTCTTTCGGGATTAATTATGGGTTTTATTTTGTTTATTTGATGAAAATGAACAACAATACACACCATGGAAACATTTTTGTTTGATTTGTGTCAAGTGTGATTTTCACCTAGAACCCAAAGGGGGGGTATTGGCACTTTTCATTGAAAAATGTGAAAAATTAAATTTTCTAAAAATGAAATAAATGCCTTCTATACACCTCAAACATTCACTCTAAAACAGAAGATTGTTGTTTTTCGCAATATTTTTAGAAATTTGGGCTCTTTTAGTAACATTAACACCTGGGCTGAAGCATCTTTTATGATCATTTATTGTCTTTCAGGATTAATTCTGGGTTTTATTTTGTTTATTTGATGAAAATGAACAACAATACACACCTTGGATACATTTTTGCTTGATTTGTGTCGTGTGAGATTTTCACCTAGAACCCAAAGGGGGGGGTATTGGCACTTTTCATGGAAAAATGTGAAAAATTAAATTTTCTAAAAATGAAATAAATGCCTTTTATACACCTCAAACATTCACTCTAAAACAGAAGATTGTTATTTTTCGCAATATTTTTAGAAATTTGGGCTCTTTTAGTAACATTAACACTTGCGCTGAAGCATATTTTATGCTCATTTCTTGTCTTTCGGGATTAATTATGGGTTTTATTTTGTTTATTTGATGAAACACACCATGGAAACATTTTTGTTTGATTTGTGTCCAGTGAGATTTTCACCTAGAACCCAAAGGGGGGGTATTGGCACTTTTCATGGAAAATTGTGAAAAATTAAATTTTCTAAAAATGAAATAAATGCCTTCTAAACACCTCAAACATTCACTCTAAAACAGAAGATTGTTGTTTTTTTGCAATATTTTTAGAAATTTGGACTCTTTTAGTAACATTAACACTTGCGCTGAAGCAACTGTTATGCTCATTTCTTGTCTTACGGGATTAAAACTGGCTTTTATTTTTTTTATTTGATGAAAATGAACAACAATACACACCATGGAAACATTTTTGTTTGATTTGTGCCCAGTGAGATTTTCACCTAGAACCCAAAGGGGGGGGTATTGGCACTTTTCATGGAAAAATGTGAAAAATTAAATTTTCTAAAAATGAAATAAATGCCTTCTAAACACCTCAAACATTCACTCTAAAACAGAAGATTGTTGTTTTTCGCATTATTTTTAGAAATTTGGGCTCTCTTAGTAACATTAACACTTGTGCTGAAGCATCTTTTATGCTCATTTCTTGTCTTTCGGGATTAAAACTGGCTTTTATTTTGTTTATTTGATGAAAATGAACAACAATACACACCATGGAAACATTTTTGTTTGATTTGTGTCCAGTGAGATTTTCACCTAGAACCCAAAGGGGGGGGGTATTGGCACTTTTCATGGAAAAATGTGAAAAATTAAATTTTCTAAAAATGAAATAAATGCCTTCTATACACCTCAAACATTCACTCTAAAACAGAAGATTGTTGTATTTCGCAATATTTTTAGAAATTTGGGCTCTCTTAGTAACATTAACACTTGCGCTGAAGCATCTTTTATGCTCATTTCTTGTCTTTCGGGATTAATTATGGGTTTTATTTTGTTTATTTGATGAAACACACCATGGAAACATTTTTGTTTGATTTGATTCGAGTGAGATTTTCACCTAGAACCCAAAGGGGGGGTATTGGCACTTTTCATGGAAAAATGTGAAAAATTAAATTTTCTAAAAATGAAATAAATGCCTTTTATACACCTCAAACATTCACTCTAAAACAGAAGATTGTTATTTTTTCGCAATATTTTTAGAAATTTGGGCTCTTTTAGTAACATTAACACTTGCGCTGAAGCATATTTTATGCTCATTTCTTGTCTTTCGGGATTAATTATGGGTTTATTTTGGTTATTTGATGAAACACACCATAGAAACATTTTTGTTTGATTTGTGTCCAGTGAGATTTTCACCTAGAACCCAAAGGGGGGGTATTGGCACTTTTCATGGAAAATTGTGAAAAATTAAATTTTCTAAAAATGAAATAAATGCCTTCTAAACACCTCAAACATTCACTCTAAAACAGAAGATTGTTGTTTTTTGCAATATTTTTAGAAATTTGGACTCTTTTAGTAACATTAACACTTGCGCTGAAGCAACTGTTATGCTCATTTCTTGTCTTTCGGGATTAATTATGGGTTTTATTTTTTTTATTTGATGAAAATGAACAACAATACACACCATGGAAACATTTTTGTTTGATTTGTGTCCAGTGAGATTTTCACCTAGAATCCAAAAGGGGGGGTATTGGCACTTTTCATGAAAAAATGTGAAAAATTAAATTTTCTAAAAATGAAATAAATGCCTTCTATACACCTCAAACATTCACTCTAAAATAAAATATTGTTGTTTTTCGCAATTTTTTTAGAAATTTGGGCTCTCTTAGTAACATTAACACTTGCGCTGAAGCATCTTTTATGCTCATTTCTTGTCTTTCGGGATTAATAATGGGTTTTATTTTGTTTATTTGATGAAAATAAACAACAATACACACCATGGAAACATTTTTGTTTGATTTGATTCGAGTGAGATTTTCACCTAGAACCCAAAGGGGGGGGGGTATTGGCACTTTTCATGGAAAAATGTGAAAAATTAACTTTTCTAAAAATGAAATAAATGCCTTTTATACACCTCAAACATTCACTCTAAAACAGAAGATTGTTGTTTTTCGCAATATTTTTAGAAATTTGGGCTCTTTTAGTAACATTAACACTTGCGCTGAAGCATATTTTATGCTCATTTCTTGTCTTACGGGATTAAAACTGGCTTTTATTTTATTTTTTGATGAAAATGAACAACAATACACACCATGGAAACATTTTTGTTTGATTTGTGTCGAGTGAGATTTTCACCTAGAACCCAAAGGGGGGGGTATTGGCACTTTTCATGGAAAAATGTGAAAAATTAAATTTTCTAAAAATGAAATAAATGCCTTCTAAACACCTCAAACATTCACTCTAAAACAGAAGATTGTTGTTTTTTGCAATATTTTTAGAAATTTGGGCTCTTTTAGTAACATAAACACCTGGGCTGAAGCATCTTTTATGATCATTTATTGTCTTTCAGGATTAATTCTGGGTTTTATTTTGTTTATTTGATGAAAATGAACAACAATACACACCTTGGATACATTTTTGTTTGATTTGTGTCGTGTGAGATTTTCACCTAGAACCCAAAGGGGGGGGTATTGGCACTTTTCATGGAAAAATGTGAAAAATTAAATTTTCTAAAAATGAAATAAATGCCTTCTAAACACCTCAAACATTCACTCTAAAACAGAAGATTGTTGTTTTTCGCAATATTTTTAGAAATTTGGACTCTTTTAGTAACATTAACACTTGTGCTGAAGCAACTTTTATGCTAATTTCTTGTCTTTCAGGATTAATTCTGGGTTTTATTTTGTTTATTTGATGAAAATGAACAACAATACATACCATGGAAACATTTTTGTTTGATTTGTGTCAAGTGAGATTTTCACCTAGAACCCACAGGGTATTGGCACTTTTCATGGAAAAATGTGAAAAATTAAATTTTCTAAAAATGAAATAAATGCCTCTATACACCTCAAACATTCACTATAAAACAGAATATTGTTGTTTTTCGCAATATTTTTAGAAATTTGGGCTCTGTTAATAACATTAACACTTGCGCCGAAGCATCTTTTATGCTCATTTCTTGACTTTCGGGATTAATTATGGGTTTTATTTTGTTTATTTGATGAAAATGAACAAAAATACACACCATGGAAACATTTTTGTTTGATTTGTGTCGTGTGAGATTTTCACCTAGAACCCAAAGGGGGGTATTGGCACTTTTCATGGAAAAATGTGAAAAATTAAATTTTCTAAAAATGAAATAAATGCCTTCTATACACAGATCAAACATTCACTCTAAAACAGAAGATTGTTGTTTTTCGCAATATTTTTAGAAATTTGGGCTCTTTTAGTAAGATTAACACTTATGCTGAAGCAACTTTTATGCTAATTTCTTGTCTTTCAGGATTAATTCTGGGTTTTTTTTTGTTTATTTGATGAAAATGAACAACAATACATACCATGGAAACATTTTTGTTTGATTTGTGTCGAGTGAGATTTTCACCTAGAACCCAAAGGGGGGTATTGGCACTTTTCATGGAAAAATGTGAAAAAATAAATTTTTTTAAAAATGAAATAAATGCATTCTAAACACCTCAAACATTCACTCTAAAACAGAAGATTGTTGTTTTTTGCAATATTTTTAGAAATTTGGACTCTTTTAGTAACATTAACACTTGCGCTGAAGCAACTGTTATGCTCATTTCTTGTCTTTCAAGATTAATTCTGGGTTTTATTTTTTTTATTTGATGAAAATGAACAACAATACACACCATGGAAACATTTTTGTTTGAATTGTGTCCAGTGAGATTTTCACCTAGAACCCAAAAGGGGGGGTATTGGCACTTTTCATGAAAAAATGTGAAAAATTAAATTTTCTAAAAATGAAATAAATGCCTTCTATACACCTCAAACATTCACTCTAAAACAGAATATTGTTGTTTTTCGCAATATTTTTAGAAAAATGGGCTCTTTTAGTAACATTAACACCTGGGCTGAAGCATCTTTAATGATCATTTATTGTCTTTCAGGATTAATTCTGGGTTTTATTTTGTTTATTTGATGAAAATGAACAACAATACACACCTTGGATACATTTTTGTTTGATTTGTGTCGTGTGAGATTTTCACCTAGAACCCAAAGGGGGGGGGGTATTGGCACTTTTCATGGAAAAATGTGAAAAATTAAATTTTCTAAAAATGAAATAAATGCCTTCTAAACACCTCAAACATTCACTCTAAAACAGAAGATTGTTGTTTTTCGCAATATTTTTAGAAATTTGGGCTCTCTTAGTAACATTAACGCTTGTGCTGAAGTATCTTTTATGCTCATTTCTTGTCTTTCGGGATTTAAACTGGCTTTTATTTTGTTTATTTAATGAAAATGAACAAAAATACACACCATGGAAACATTTTTGTTTGATTTGTGTCCAGTGAGATTTCCACCTAGAACCCAAAGGGTATTGGCACTTTTCATGGAAAAATGTGAAAAATTAAATTTTCTAAAAATGAAATAAATGCCTCTATACACCTCAAACATTCACTCTAAAACAGAATATTGTTGTTTTTCGCAATATTTTTAGAAATTTGGGCTCTGTTAATGACATTAACACTTGCGCTGAAGCATCTTTTATGCTCATTTCTTGTCTTTCGGGATTAATTATGGGTTTTATTTTGTTTATTTGATGAAAATGAACAACAATACACACAAGGAAACATTTTTGTTTGATTTGTGCCAAGTGAGATGTTCACCTAGAACCCAAAGGGGGGGGTATTGGCACTTTTCATTGAAAAATGTGAAAAATTAAATTTTCTAAAAATGAAATAAATGCCTTCTATACACCTCAAACATTCACTCTAAAACAGAAGATTGTTGTTTTTCGCAATATTTTTAGAAATTTGGGCTCTTTTAGTAACATAAACACCTGGGCTGAAGCATCTTTTATGATCATTTATTGTCTTTCAGGATTAATTCTGGGTTTTATTTTGTTTATTTGATGAAAATGAACAACAATACACACCTTGGATACATTTTTGTTTGATTTGTGTCGTGTGAGATTTTCACCTAGAACCCAAAGGGGGGGTATTGGCACTTTTCATGGAAAAATGTGAAAAATTAAATTTTCTAAAAATGAAATAAATGCCTTCTAAACACCTCAAACATTCACTCTAAAACAGAAGATTGTTGTTTTTCGCAATATTTTTAGAAATTTGGACTCTTTTAGTAAGATTAACACTTGTGCTGAAGCAACTTTTATGCTAATTTCTTGTCTTTCAGGATTAATTCTGGGTTTTATTTTGTTTATTTGATGAAAATGAACAACAATACATACCATGGAAACATTTTTGTTTGATCTGTGTCCAGTGAGATTTTCACCTAGAACCCAAAGGAGGGGTATTGGCACTTTTCATGGAAAAATGTGAAAAATTAAATTTTCTAAAAATGAAATAAATGCCTTCTAAACACCTCAAACATTCACTCTAAAACAGAAGATTGTTGTTTTTCGCAATATTTTTAGAAATTTGGGCTCTCTTACTAACATTAACACTTGCGCTGAAGCATCTTTTATGCTCATTTCTTGTCTTTCGGGATTAATTATGGATTTTATTTTGTTTATTTGATGAAAATGAACAACAATACACACCATGGAAACATTTTTGTTTGATTTGTGCCAGTGAGATTTTCACCTAGAACCCAAAGGGGGGGGTATTGGCACTTTTCATGGAAAATGTGAAAAATTAAATTTTCTAAAAATGAAATAAATGCCTTCTAAACACCTCAAACATTCACTCTAAAACAGAATATTGTTGTTTTTCGCATTATTTTTAGAAATTTGGGCTCTCTTAGTAACATTAACACTTGTGCTGAAGCATCTTTTATGCTCATTTCTTGTCTTTCGGGATTAAAACCTGGCTTTATTTTGTTTATTTGATGAAAATGAACAACAATACACACCATGGAAACATTTTTGTTTGATTTGTGTCCAGTGAGATTTTCACCTATAACCCAAAGGTATTGGCACTTTTCATGGAAAAATGTGAAAAATTAAATTTTCTAAAAATGAAATAAATGCCTTCTATACACCTCAAACATTCACTCTAAAACAGAAGATTGTTGTATTTCGCAATATTTTTAGAAATTAGGGCTCTCTTAGTAACATTAACACTTGCGCTGAAGCATCTTTTATGCTCATTTCTTGTCTTTCGGGATTAATTATGGGTTTTATTTTGTTTATTTGATGAAACACACCATGGAAACATTTTTGTTTGATTTGATTCGAGTTAGATTTTCACCTAGAACCCAAAGGGGGGGTATTGGCACTTTTCATGGAAAATTGTGAAAAATTAAATTTTCTAAAAATGAAATAAATGCCTTCTAAACACCTCAAACATTCACTCTAAAACAGAAGATTGTTGTTTTTTTGCAATATTTTAGAAATTTGGACTCTTTTAGTAACATTAAACACTTGCGCTGAAGCAACTGTTATGCTCATTTCTTGTCTTTCGGGATTAATTATGGGTTTATTTTTTTTATTTGATGAAAATGAACAACAATACACACCATGGAAACATTTTTGTTTGATTTGTGTCCAGTGAGATTTTCACCTAGAACCCAAAAGGGGGGGGTATTGGCACTTTTCATGAAAAAATGTGAAAAATTAACTTTTCTAAAAATGAAATAAATGCCTTTTATACACCTCAAACATTCACTCTAAAACAGAAGATTGTTGTTTTTCGCAATATTTTAGAAATTTGGGCTCTTTTAGTAACATTAACACTTGCGCTGAAGCATATTTTATGCTCATTTCTTGTCTTACGGGATTAAAACTGGCTTTTATTTTATTTTTTGATTAAAATGAACAACAATACACACCATGGAAACATTTTTGTTTGATTTGTGTCGAGTGAGATTTCACCTAGAACCCAAAGGGGGGGTATTGGCACTTTTCATGGAAAAATGTGAAAAATTAAATTTTCTAAAAATGAAATAAATGCCTTCTAAACACCTCAAACATTCACTCTAAAACAGAAGATTGTTGTTTTTCGCAATATTTTTAGAAATTTGGGCTCTTTTAGTAACATAAACACCTGGGCTGAAGCTCTTTTATGATCATTTATTGTCTTTCAGGATTAATTCTGGGGTTTTTTTGTTTATTTGATGAAAATGAACAACAATACACACCTTGGATACATTTTTGTTTGATTTGTGTCGTGTGAGATTTTCACCTAGAACCCAAAGGGGGGGGTATTGGCACTTTTCATGGAAAAATGTGAAAAATTAAATTTTCTAAAAATGAAATAAATGCCTTCTAAACACCTCAAACATTCACTCTAAAACAGAAGATTGTTGTTTTTCGTAATATTTTTAGCAATTTGGACTCTTTTAGTAACATTAACACTTGTGCTGAAGCAACTTTTATGCTAATTTCTTGTCTTTCAGGATTAATTCTGGGTTTTATTTTGTTTATTTGATGAAAATGAACAACAATACATACCATGGAAACATTTTTGTTTGATTTGTGTCAAGTGAGATTTTCACCTAGAACCCAAAGGGGGGGTATTGGCACTTTTCATTGAAAAATGTGAAAAATTAAATTTTCTAAAAATGAAATAAATGCCCTGTATACACCTCAAACATTCACTCTAAAACAGAAGATTGTTGTTTTTCGCAATATTTTTAGAAAAATGGGCTCTTTTAGTAACATTAACACCTGGGCTGAAGCATCTTTAATGATCATTTATTGTCTTTCAGGATTAATTCTGGGTTTTATTTTGTTTATTTGATGAAAATGAACAACAATACACACCTTGGATACATTTTTGTTTGATTTGTGTCGTGTGAGATTTTCACCTAGAACCCAAAGGGGGGGTATTGGCACTTTTCATGGAAAAATGTGAAAAATTAAATTTTCTAAAAATGAAATAAATGCCTTTTATACACCTCAAACATTCACTCTAAAACAGAAGATTGTTGTTTTTCGCAATATTTTTAGAAATTTGGGCTCTCTTAGTAACATTAACGCTTGTGCTGAAGTATCTTTTATGCTCATTTCTTGTCTTTCGGGATTAAAACTGGCTTTTATTTTGTTTATTTAATGAAAATGAACAAAAATACACACCATGGAAACATTTTTGTTTGATTTGTGTCCAGTGAGATTTCCACCTAGAACCCAAAGGGGGTTGGCACTTTTCATGGAAAAATGTGAAAAATTAAATTTTCTAAAAATGAAATAAATGCCTCTATACACCTCAAACATTCACTCTAAAACAGAAGATTGTTGTTTTTCGCAATATTTTTAGAAATTTGGGCTCTTTTAGTAACATTAACACCTGGGCTGAAGCATCTTTTATGATCATTTATTGTCTTTCAGGATTAATTCTGGGTTTTATTTTGTTTATTTGATGAAAATGAACAACAATACACACCTTGGATACATTTTTGTTTGATTTGTGTCGTGTGAGATTTTCACCTAGAACCCAAAGGGGGGTATTGGCACTTTTCATGAAAAAATGTGAAAAATTAAATTTTCTAAAAATGAAATAAATGCCTTCTAAACACCTCAAACATTCACTCTAAAACAGAAGATTGTTGTTTTTCGCAATTTTTTTAGAAATTTGGGCTCTCTTAGTAACATTAACACTTGCGCTGAAGCATCTTTTATGCTCATTTCTTGTCTTTCAGGATTAATTCTGGGTTTTATTTTGTTTATTTGATGAAAATGAACAACAATACACACCATGGAAACATTTGTGATTGATTTGTGTCGAGTGAGATTTTCAACTAGAACCCAAAGGGGGGGGGGTATTGGCACTTTTCATGGAAAAATGTGAAAAATTAAATTTTCTAAAAATGAAATAAATGCCTTTTATACACCTCAAACATTCACTCTAAAACAGAAGATTGTTGTTTTTCGCAATATTTTTAGAAATTTGGGCTCTTTTAGTAACATTAACACTTGCGCTGAAGCATATTTTATGCTCATTTCTTGTCTTACGGGATTAAAACTGGCTTTTATTTTATTTTTGATGAAAATGAACAACAATACACACCATGGAAACATTTTTGTTTGATTTGTGTCGAGTGAGATTTTCACCTAGAACCCAAAGGGGGGGGTATTGGCACTTTTCATGGAAAAATGTGAAAAATTAAATTTTGTAAAAATGAAATAAATGCCTTTTATACACCTCAAACATTCACTCTAAAACAGAAGATTGTTGTTTTTCGCAATTTCGCAATATTTTTAGAAATTTGGGCTCTTTTAGTAACATTAACACCTGGGCTGAAGCATCTTTTATGATCATTTATTGTCTTTCAGGATTAATTCTGGGTTTTATTTTGTTTATTTGATGAAAATGAACAACAATACACACCTTGGATACATTTTTGTTTGATTTGTGTCGTGTGAGATTTTCACCTAGAACCCAAAGGGGGGGGTATTGGCACTTTTCATGGAAAAATGTGAAAAATTAAATTTTCTAAAATGAAATAAATGCCTTCTAAACACCTCAAACATTCACTCTAAAACAGAAGATTGTTGTTTTTCGCAATATTTTTAGAAATTTGGACTCTTTTAGTAACATTAACACTTGTGCTGAAGCAACTTTTATGCTAATTTCTTGTCTTTCAGGAAATAATTCTGGGTTTTATTTTGTTTATTTGATGAAAATGAACAACAATACATACCATGGAAACATTTTTGTTTGATTTGTGTCAAGTGAGATTTTCACCTAGAACCCAAAGAAGGGGGTATTGGCACTTTTCATGGAAAAATGTGAAAAATTAAATTTTCTAAAAATGAAATAAATGCCTTTTATACACCTCAAACATTCACTCTAAAACAGAAGATTGTTGTTTTTTCGCAATATTTTTAGAAATTTGGGCTCTCTTAGTAACATTAACGCTTGTGCTGAAGTATCTTTTATGCTCATTTCTTGTCTTTCGGGATTAAAACTGGCTTTTATTTTGTTTATTTAATGAAAAAAAACAACAATACACACCATGGAAACATTTTTGTTTGATTTGTGTCCAGTGAGATTTCCACCTAGAACCCAAAGGGGGGGGGTATTGGCACTTTTCATGGAAAAATGTGAAAAATTAAATTTTCTAAAAATGAAATAAATGCCTTCTATACACCTCAAACATTCACTCTAAAACAGAATATTGTTGTTTTTCGCAATATTTTTAGAAATTTGGGCTCTTTTAGTAACATTAACACCTGGGCTGAAGCATCTTTTATGATCATTTATTGTCTTTCAGGATTAATTCTGGGTTTTATTTTGTTTATTTGATGAAAATGAACAACAATACACACCTTGGATACATTTTTGTTTGATTTGTGTCGTGTGAGATTTTCACCTAGAACCCAAAGGGGGGGGTATTGGCACTTTTCATGGAAAAATGTGAAAAATTAAATTTTCTAAAAATGAAATAAATGCCTTCTAAACACCTCAAACATTCACTCTAAAACAGAAGATTGTTGTTTTTTCGCAATATTTTTAGAAATTTGGACTCTTTTAGTAAGATTAACACTTGTGCTGAAGCAACTTTTATGCTAATTTCTTGTCTTTCAGGATTATTTCTGGGTTTTATTTTGTTTATTTGATGAAAATGAACAACAATACATACCATGGAAACATTTTTTTTTGATTTGTGTCGAGTGAGATTTTCACCTAGAACCCAAAGGGGGGTAATTGGCACTTTTCATGGAAAAATGTGAAAAAATAAATTTTTTAAAAAATGAAATAAATGCATTCTAAACACCTCAAACATTCACTCTAAAACAGAAGATTGTTATTTTTTGCAATATTTTTAGAAATTTTGACTCTTTTAGTAACATCGACACTTGCGCTGAAGCAACTGTTATGCTCATTTCTTGTCTTTCAAGATTAATTCTGGGTTTTATTTTTTTTATTTGATGAAAATGAACAACAATACACACCATGGAAACATTTTTGTTTGATTTGTGTCAAGTGAGATTTGAACCTAGAACCCAAAAGAGGGGTATTGGCTCTTTTCATGGAAAAATGTAAAAAATTAAATTTTCTAAAAATGAAATAAATGCCTTCTAAACACCTCAAACATTCACTCTAAAAAAGAAGATTGTTGTTTTTCGCAATATGTTTAGAAATTTGGGCTCTCTTCGTAACATTAACACTTGCGCTGAAGCATCTTTTATGCTCATTTCTTGTCTTTTGGGATTAATTCTGGGTTTTATTTTGTTTATTTGATGAAAATGAACAACAATACACACCATGGAAACATTTTTGTTTGATTTGTGTCGAGTGAGATTTTCACCTAGAACCCACAGGGTATTGGCACTTTTCATGGAAAAATGTGAAAAATTAACTTTTCTAAAAATGAAATAAATGCCTTTTATACACCTAAAACATTCACTCTAAAACAGAAGATTGTTGTTTTTCGCAATATGTTTAGAAATTTGGGCTCTCTTAGTAACATTAACACTTGCGCTGAAGCATCTTTTATGCTCATTTCTGGTCTTTTGGGATTAATTATGGGTTTTATTTTGTTTATTTAATGAAAATGAACAACAATACACACCATGGAAACATTTTTGTTTGATTTGTGTCCAGTGAGATTTCCACCTAGAATCCAAAGGGGGGGGGAATTGGCACTTTTCATGGAAAAATGTGAAAAATTAAATTTTCTAAAAATGAAATAAATGCCTTCTATACACCTCAAACATTCACTCTAAAACAGAATATTGTTGTTTTTTCGCAATATTTTTAGAAATTTGGGCTCTTTTAGTAACATTAACACTTGCGCTGAAGCAACTTTTATGATCATTTCTTGTCTTTCGGGATTAATTCTGGGTTTTATTTTGTTTATTTGATGAAAATGAACAACAATACACACCATGGAAACATTTTTGTTTGATTTGTGTCGAGTGAGATTTTCACCTAGAACCCACAGGGTATTGGCACTTTTCATGGAAAAATGTGAAAAATTAAATTTTCTAAAAATGAAATAAATGCCTCTATACACCTCAAACATTCACTATAAAACAGAATATTGTTGTTTTTCGCAATATTTTTAGAAATTTGGGCTCTGTTAATAACATTAACACTTGCGCCGAAGCATCTTTTATGCTCATTTCTTGTCTTTCGGATTAATTATGGGTTTTATTTTGTTTATTTGATGAAAATGAACAAAAATACACACCATGGAAACATTTTTGTTTGATTTGTGTCAAGTGAGATTTTCACCTAGAACCCAAAGGGGGGGGTATTGGCACTTTTCATTGAAAAATGTGAAAAATTAAATTTTCTAAAAATGAAATAAATGCCTTCTATACACCTCAAACATTCACTCTAAAACAGAAGATTGTTGTTTTTCGCAATATTTTTAGAAATTTGGGCTCTTTTAGTAAGATTAACACTTGTGCTGAAGCAACTTTTATGCTAATTTCTTGTCTTTCAGGATTAATTCTGGGTTTTTTTTTGTTTATTTATACACACCATGGAAACATTTTTGTTTGATTTGTGTCCAGTAAGATTTTCACCTAGAATCCAAAGGAAGGGGAATTGGCACTTTTCATGGAAAAATGTGAAAAATTAACTTTTCTAAAAATGAAATAAATGCCTTTTATACACCTAAAACATTCACTCTAAAACAGAAGATTGTTGTTTTTCGCAATATGTTTAGAAATTTGGGCTCTCTTAGTAACATTAACACTTGCGCTGAAGCATCTTTTATGCTCATTTCTGGTCTTTTGGGATTAATTATGGGTTTTATTTTGTTTATTTGATGAAAATGAACAACAATACACACCATGGAAACATTTTTGTTTGATTTGTGTCCAGTGAGATTTTCACCTAGAACCCAAAAGGGGGGGTATTGGCACTTTTCATGAAAAAATGTGAAAAATTAAATTTTCTAAAAATGAAATAAATGCCTTCTATACACCTCAAACATTCACTCTAAAACAGATAATTGTTGTTTTTCGCAATATTTTTAGAAATTTGGGCTCTCTTAGTAACATTAACACTTGCGCTGAAGCATCTTTTATGCTCATTTCTTGTCTTTCGGGATTAATTATGGGTTTTATTTTGTTTATTTGATGAAAATAAACAACAATACACACCATGGAAACATTTTTGTTTGATTTGATTCGAGTGAGATTTTCACCTAGAACCCAAAGGGGGGGGGTATTGGCACTTTTCATGGAAAAATGTGAAAAATTAAATTTTCTAAAAAATAAATAAATGCCTTCTATACACCTCAAACATTCACTCTATAATGGAAGATTGTTGTTTTTCGCAATTTTTTTAGAAATTTGGGCTCTCTTAGTAACATTAACACTTGCGCTGAAGCATCTTTTATGCTCATTTCTTGTCTTTCAGGATTAATTCTGGGTTTTATTTTGTTTATTTGATGAAAATGAACAACAATACACACCATGGAAACATTTGTGATTGATTTGTGTCGAGTGAGATTTTCAACTAGAACCCAAAGGGGGGGGGGTATTGACACTTTTCATGGAAAAATGTGAAAAATTAAATTTTCTAAAAATGAAATAAATGCCTTTTATACACCTCAAACATTCACTCTAAAACAGAAGATTGTTGTTTTTCGCAATATTTTTAGAAATTTGGGCTCTTTTAGTAACATTAACACTTGCGCTGAAGCATATTTTATGCTCATTTCTTGTCTTACGGGATTAAAACTGGCTTTTATTTTATTTTTTGATGAAAATGAACAACAATACACACCATGGAAACATTTTTGTTTGATTTGTGTCGAGTGAGATTTTCACCTAGAACCCAAAGGGGGGGGTATTGGCACTTTTCATGGAAAAATGTGAAAAATTAAATTTTGTAAAAATGAAATAAATGCCTTTTATACACCTCAAACATTCACTCTAAAACAGAAGATTGTTGTTTTTCGCAATATTTTTAGAAATTTGGGCTCTTTTAGTAACATTAACACCTGGGCTGAAGCATCTTTTATGATCATTTATTGTCTTTCAGGATTAATTCTGGGTTTTATTTTGTTTATTTGATGAAAATGAACAACAATACACACCTTGGATACATTTTTGTTTGATTTGTGTCGTGTGAGATTTTCACCTAGAACCCAAAGGGGGGGGTATTGGCACTTTTCATGGAAAAATGTGAAAAATTAAATTTTCTAAAAATGAAATAAATGCCTTCTAAACACCTCAAACATTCACTCTAAAACAGAAGATTGTTGTTTTTCGCAATATTTTTAGAAATTTGGACTCTTTTAGTAACATTAACACTTGTGCTGAAGCAACTTTTATGCTAATTTCTTGTCTTTCAGGAAATAATTCTGGGTTTTATTTTGTTTATTTGATGAAAATGAACAACAATACATACCATGGAAACATTTTTGTTTGATTTGTGTCAAGTGAGATTTTCACCTAGAACCCAAAGAAGGGGGTATTGGCACTTTTCATGGAAAAATGTGAAAAATTAAATTTTCTAAAAATGAAATAAATGCCTTTTATACACCTCAAACATTCACTCTAAAACAGAAGATTGTTGTTTTTCGCAATATTTTTAGAAATTTGGGCTCTCTTAGTAACATTAACGCTTGTGCTGAAGTATCTTTTATGCTCATTTCTTGTCTTTCGGGATTAAAACTGGCTTTTATTTTGTTTATTTAATGAAAAAAAACAACAATACACACCATGGAAACATTTTTGTTTGATTTGTGTCCAGTGAGATTTCCACCTAGAACCCAAAGGGGGGGGGTATTGGCACTTTTCATGGAAAAATGTGAAAAATTAAATTTTCTAAAAATGAAATAAATGCCTTCTATACACCTCAAACATTCACTCTAAAACAGAATATTGTTGTTTTTCGCAATATTTTTAGAAATTTGGGCTCTTTTAGTAACATTAACACCTGGGCTGAAGCATCTTTTATGATCATTTATTGTCTTTCAGGATTAATTCTGGGTTTTATTTTGTTTATTTGATGAAAATGAACAACAATACACACCTTGGATACATTTTTGTTTGATTTGTGTCGTGTGAGATTTTCACCTAGAACCCAAAGGGGGGGTATTGGCACTTTTCATGGAAAAATGTGAAAAATTAAATTTTCTAAAAATGAAATAAATGCCTTCTAAACACCTCAAACATTCACTCTAAAACAGAAGATTGTTGTTTTTCGCAATATTTTTAGAAATTTGGACTCTTTTAGTAAGATTAACACTTGTGCTGAAGCAACTTTTATGCTAATTTCTTGTCTTTCAGGATTAATTCTGGGTTTTATTTTGTTTATTTGATGAAAATGAACAACAATACATACCATGGAAACATTTTTTTTTGATTTGTGTCGAGTGAGATTTTCACCTAGAACCCAAAGGGGGGTATTGGCACTTTTCATGGAAAAATGTGAAAAAATAAATTTTTTAAAAAATGAAATAAATGCATTCTAAACACCTCAAACATTCACTCTAAAACAGAAGATTGTTATTTTTTGCAATATTTTTAGAAATTTTGACTCTTTTAGTAACATCAACACTTGCGCTGAAGCAACTGTTATGCTCATTTCTTGTCTTTCAAGATTAATTCTGGGTTTTATTTTTTTTATTTGATGAAAATGAACAACAATACACACCATGGAAACATTTTTGTTTGATTTGTGTCAAGTGAGATTTGAACCTAGAACCCAAAAGAGGGGTATTGGCTCTTTTCATGGAAAAATGTAAAAAATTAAATTTTCTAAAAATGAAATAAATGCCTTCTAAACACCTCAAACATTCACTCTAAAAAAGAAGATTGTTGTTTTTCGCAATATGTTTAGAAATTTGGGCTCTCTTAGTAACATTAACACTTGCGCTGAAGCATCTTTTATGCTCATTTCTTGTCTTTTGGGATTAATTCTGGGTTTTATTTTGTTTATTTGATGAAAATGAACAACAATACACACCATGGAAACATTTTTGTTTGATTTGTGTCGAGTGAGATTTTCACCTAGAACCCACAGGGTATTGGCACTTTTCATGGAAAAATGTGAAAAATTAACTTTTCTAAAAATGAAATAAATGCCTTTTATACACCTAAAACATTCACTCTAAAACAGAAGATTGTTGTTTTTCGCAATATGTTTAGAAATTTGGGCTCTCTTAGTAACATTAACACTTGCGCTGAAGCATCTTTTATGCTCATTTCTGGTCTTTTGGGATTAATTATGGGTTTTATTTTGTTTATTTGATGAAAATGAACAACAATACACACCATGGAAACTTTTTTGTTTGATTTGTGTCCAGTGAGATTTTCACCTAGAACCCAAAAGGGGGGGTATTGGCACTTTTCATGAAAAAATGTGAAAAATTAAATTTTCTAAAAATGAAATAAATGCCTTCTATACACCTCAAACATTCACTCTAAAACAGAAGATTGTTTTTTTTCGCAATATTTTTAGAAATTTGGGCTCTCTTAGTAACATTAACGCTTGTGCTGAAGTATCTTTTATGCTCATTTCTTGTCTTTCGGGATTAAAACTGGCTTTTATTTTGTTTATTTAATGAAAATGAACAACAATACACACCATGGAAACATTTTTGTTTGATTTGTGTCCAGTGAGATTTCCACCTAGAATCCAAAGGGGGGGGAATTGGCACTTTTCATGGAAAAATGTGAAAAATTAAATTTTCTAAAAATGAAATAAATGCCTTCTATACACCTCAAACATTCACTCTAAAACAGAATATTGTTGTTTTTCGCAATATTTTTAGAAATTTGGGCTCTTTTAGTAACATTAACACTTGCGCTGAAGCAACTTTTATGATCATTTCTTGTCTTTCGGGATTAATTCTGGGTTTTATTTTGTTTATTTGATGAAAATGAACAACAATACACACCATGGAAACATTTTTGTTTGATTTGTGTCGAGTGAGATTTTCACCTAGAACCCACAGGGTATTGGCACTTTTCATGGAAAAATGTGAAAAATTAAATTTTCTAAAAATGAAATAAATGCCTCTATACACCTCAAACATTCACTATAAAACAGAATATTGTTGTTTTTTCGCAATATTTTTAGAAATTTGGGCTCTGTTAATAACATTAACACTTGCGCCGAAGCATCTTTTATGCTCTTTTCTTGTCTTTTCGGGATTAATTATGGGTTTTATTTTGTTTATTTGATGAAAATGAACAAAAATACACACCATGGAAACATTTTTGTTTGATTTGTGTCAAGTGAGATTTTCACCTAGAACCCAAAGGGGGGGGGTATTGGCACTTTTCATTGAAAAATGTGAAAAATTAAATTTTCTAAAAATGAAATAAATGCCTTCTATACACCTCAAACATTCACTCTAAAACAGAAGATTGTTGTTTTTCGCAATATTTTTAGAAATTTGGGCTCTTTTAGTAAGATTAACACTTCTGCTGAAGCAACTTTTATGCTAATTTCTTGTCTTTCAGGATTAATTCTGGGTTTTTTTTTGTTTATTTGATGAAAATGAACAACAATACATACCATGGAAACATTTTTGTTTGATTTGTGTCGAGTGAGATTTTCACGAACCCAAAGGGGGGTATTGGCACTTTTCATGGAAAAATGTGAAAAAATAAATTTTTTTAAAAATGAAATAAATGCATTCTAAACACCTCAAACATTCACTCTAAAACAGAAGATTGTTGTTTTTTGCAATATTTTTAGAAATTTGGACTCTTTTAGTAACATTAACACTTGCGCTGAAGCAACTGTTATGCTCATTTCTTGTCTTTCAAGATTAATTCTGGGTTTTATTTTTTTTATTTGATGAAAATGAACAACAATACACACCATGGAAACATTTTTGTTTGATTTTTGTCAAGTGAGATTTTCACCTAGAACCCAAAGGGGGGGGTATTGGCACTTTTCATTGAAAAATGTGAAAAATTAAATTTTCTAAAAATGAAATAAATGCCTTCTAAACTACTCAAACATTCACTCTAAAACAGAAGATTGGTGTTTTTCGCAATATTTTTAGAAATTTGGGCTCTTTTAGTAACATTAAGACCAGGGCTGAAGCATCTTTTATGATTATTTATTGTCTTTCAGGATTAATTCTGGGTTTTATTTTGTTTATTTGATGAAAATGAACAACAATACACACCATGGAAACATTTTTGATTGATTTGTGTCGAGTGAGATTTTCACCTAGAACCCAAAGGGGGGGGTATTGGCACTTTACATGGAAAAATGTGAAAAATTAAATTTTCTAAAAATGAAATAAATGCCTTCTAAACACCTCAAACATTCACTCTAAAACAGAAGATTGTTGTTTTTCGATATATTTTTAGAAATTTGGGCTTTTTAGTACCATTAACACTTGCGCTGAAGCATCTTTTATGCTCATTTCTTGTCTTTCGGGATTAATTATGGGTTTTATTTGGTTTATTTGATGAAAATGAACAACAATACACACCATGGAAACATTTTTGTTTGATTTGATTCGAGTGAGATTTTCACCTAGAACCCAAAGGGGGGGGGTATTGGCACTTTTCATGGAAAAATGTGAAAAATTAAATTTTTTAAAAATGAAATAAATGCCTTCTATACACCTCAAACATTCACTCTAAAAAAGAATTGTTGTTTTTCGCAATATGTTTAGAAATTTGGGCTCTCTTAGTAACATTAACACTTGCGCTGAAGCATCTTTTATGCTCATTTCTTGTCTTTTGGGATTAATTATAGGTTTTATTTTTTTATTTGATGAAAATGAACAACAATACACACCATGGAAACATTTTTGTTTGATTTGTGTCCAGTAAGATTTTCACCTAGAATCCAAAGGAAGGGGAATTGGCACTTTTCATGGAAAAATGTGAAAAATTAACTTTTCTAAAAATGAAATAAATGCCTTTTATACACCTAAAACATTCACTCTAAAACAGAAGATTGTTGTTTTTCGCAATATGTTTAGAAATTTGGGCTCTCTTAGTAACATTAACACTTGCGCTGAAGCATCTTTTATGCTCATTTCTGGTCTTTTGGGATTAATTATGGGTTTTATTTTGTATATTTGATGAAAATGAACAACAATACACACCATGGAAACATTTTTGTTTGATTTGTGTCCAGTGAGATTTTCACCTAGAACCCCAAAAGGGGGGGTATTGGCACTTTTCATGAAAAAATGTGAAAAATTAAATTTTCTAAAAATGAAATAAATGCCTTCTATACACCTCAAACATTCACTCTAAAACAGAATATTGTTGTTTTTCGCAATATTTTTAGAAATTTGGGCTCTCTTAGTAACATTAACACTTGCGCTGAAGCATCTTTTATGCTCATTTCTTGTCTTTCGGGATTAATTATGGGTTTTATTTTGTTTATTTGATGAAAATAAACAACAATACACACCATGGAAACATTTTTGTTTGATTTGATTCGAGTGAGATTTTCACCTAGAACCCAAAGGGGGGGGTATTGGCACTTTTCATGGAAAAATGTGAAAAATTAAATTTTCTAAAAAATAAATAAATGCCTTCTATACACCTCAAACATTCACTCTATAATGGAAGATTGTTGTTTTTCGCAATTTTTTTAGAAATTTGGGCTCTCTTAGTAACATTAACACTTGCGCTGAAGCATCTTTTATGCTCATTTCTTGTCTTTCAGGATTAATTCTGGGTTTTATTTTGTTTATTTGATGAAAATGAACAACAATACACACCATGGAAACATTTGTGATTGATTTGTGTCGAGTGAGATTTTCAACTAGAACCCAAAGGGGGGGGGGTATTGGCACTTTTCATGGAAAAATGTGAAAAATTAAATTTTCTAAAAATGAAATAAATGCCTTTTATACACCTCAAACATTCACTCTAAAACAGAAGATTGTTGTTTTTCGCAATATTTTTAGAAATTTGGGCTCTTTTAGTGGACATTAACACTTGCGCTGAAGCATATTTTATGCTCATTTCTTGTCTTACGGGATTAAAACTGGCTTTTATTTTATTTTTTGATGAAAATGAACAACAATACACACCATGGAAACATTTTTGTTTGATTTGTGTCGAGTGAGATTTTCACCTAGAACCCAAAGGGGGGGGTATTGGCACTTTTCATGGAAAAATGTGAAAAATTAAATTTTGTAAAAATGAAATAAATGCCTTTTATACACCTCAAACATTCACTCTAAAACAGAAGATTGTTGTTTTTCGCAATATTTTTAGAAATTTGGGCTCTTTTAGTAACATTAACACCTGGCTGAAGCATCTTTTATGATCATTTATTGTCTTTCAGGATTAATTCTGGGTTTTATTTTGTTTATTTGATGAAAATGAACAACAATACACACCTTGGATACATTTTTGTTTGATTTGTGTCGTGTGAGATTTTCACCTAGAACCCAAAGGGGGGGGTATTGGCACTTTTCATGGAAAAATGTGAAAAATTAAATTTTCTAAAAATGAAATAAATGCCTTCTAAACACCTCAAACATTCACTCTAAAACAGAAGATTGTTGTTTTTCGCAATATTTTTAGAAATTTGGACTCTTTTAGTACATTAACACTTGTGCTGAAGCAACTTTTATGCTAATTTCTTGTCTTTCAGGAAATAATTCTGGGTTTTATTTTGTTTATTTGATGAAAATGAACAACAATACATACCATGGAAACATTTTTGTTTGATTTGTGTCAAGTGAGATTTTCACCTAGAACCCAAAGAAGGGGGTATTGGCACTTTTCATGGAAAATGTGAAAAATTAAATTTTCTAAAAATGAAATAAATGCCTTTTATACACCTCAAACATTCACTCTAAAACAGAAGATTGTTGTTTTTCGCAATATTTTTAGAAATTTGGGCTCTCTTAGTAACATTAACGCTTGTGCTGAAGTATCTTTTATGCTCATTTCTTGTCTTTCGGGATTAAAACTGGCTTTTATTTTGTTTATTTAATGAAAAAAAACAACAATACACACCATGGAAACATTTTTTGTTTGATTTGTGTCCAGTGAGATTTCCACCTAGAACCCAAAGGGGGGGGGGTATTGGCACTTTTCATGGAAAAATGTGAAAAATTAAATTTTCTAAAAATGAAATAAATGCCTTCTATACACCTCAAACATTCACTCTAAAACAGAATATTGTTGTTTTTCGCAATATTTTTAGAAATTTGGGCTCTTTTAGTAACATTAACACCTGGGCTGAAGCATCTTTTATGATCATTTATTGTCTTTCAGGATTAATTCTGGGTTTTATTTTGTTTATTTGATGAAAATGAACAACAATACACACCTTGGATACATTTTTGTTTGATTTGTGTCGTGTGAGATTTTCACCTAGAACCCAAAGGGGGGGGTATTGGCACTTTTCATGGAAAAATGTGAAAAATTAAATTTTCTAAAAATGAAATAAATGCCTCTATACACCTCAAACATTCACTCTAAAACAGAATATTGTTGTTTTTCGCAATATTTTTAGAAATTTGGGCTCTGTTAATAACATTAACACTTGCGCTGAAGCATCTTTTATGCTCATTTCTTGTCTTTCGGGATTAATTATGGGTTTTATTTTGTTTATTTGATGAAAATTAACAACAATACACACCATGGAAACATTTTTGTTTGATTTGTGTCAAGTGAGATTTTCACCTAGAACCCAAAGGGGGGGTATTGGCACTTTTCATTGAAAAATGTGAAAAATTAAATTTTCTAAAAATGAAATAAATGCCTTCTATACACCTCAAACATTCACTCTAAAACAGAAGATTGTTGTTTTTCGCAGTATTTTTAGAAATTTGGGCTCTTTTAGTAACATTAACACCTGGGCTGAAGCATCTTTTATGATCATTTATTGTCTTTCAGGATTAATTCTGGGTTTTATTTTGTTTATTTGATGAAAATGAACAACAATACACACCTTGGATACATTTTTGTTTGATTTGTGTCGTGTGAGATACCCAAAGGGGGGGTATTGGCACTTTTCATGGAAAAATGTGAAAAATTAAATTTTCTAAAAATGAAATAAATGCCTTCTAAACACCTCAAACATTCACTCTTAAACAAAAGATTGTTGTTTTTCGCAATATTTTTAGAAATTTGGGCTTTTTAGTAACATTAACACTTGTGCTGAAGCAACTTTTATGCTAATTTCTTGTCTTTCAGGGTTAATTCTGGGTTTTATTTTGTTTATTTGATGAAAATGAACAACAATACACACCATGGAAACATTTGTGATTGATTTGTGTCGAGTGAGATTTTCAACTAGAACCCAAAGGGGGGGGGGGTATTGGCACTTTTCATGGAAAAATGTGAAAAATTAAATTTTCTAAAAATGAAATAAATGCCTTTTATACACCTTAAACATTCACTCTAAAACAGAAGATTGTTGTTTTTCGCAATATTTTTAGAAATTTGGGCTCTTTTAGTAACATTAACACTTGCGCTGAAGCATATTTTATGCTCATTTCTTGTCTTACGGGATTAAAACTGGCTTTTATTTTATTTTTTGATTAAAATGAACAACAATACACACCATGGAAACATTTTTGTTTGATTTGTGTCGAGTGAGATTTTCACCTAGAACCCAAAGGGGGGGGTATTGGCACTTTTCATGGAAAAATGTGAAAAATTAAATTTTCTAAAAATGAAATAAATGCCTTCTAAACACCTCAAACATTCACTCGTAAACAGAAGATTGTTGTTTTTCGCAATATTTTTAGAAATTTGGACTCTTTTAGTAACATTAACACTTTTGCTGAAGCAACTTTTATGCTAATTTCTTGTCTTTCAAGATTAATTCTGGGTTTTATTTTTTTTATTTGATGAAAATGAACAACAATACACACCATGGAAACATTTTTGTTTGATTTGTGTCGAGTGAGATTTTAACCTATAACCCAAAAGAGGGGTATTGGCTCTTTTCATGGAAAAATGTAAAAAATTAAATTTTCTAAAAATGAAATAAATGCCTTCTAAACACCTCAAACATTCACTCTAAAACAGAAGATTGTGTTTTTTCGCAATATTTTTAGAAATTTGGGCTCTTTTAGTAACATTAAGACCAGGGCTGAAGCATCTTTTATGATTATTTATTGTCTTTCAGGATTAATTCTGGGTTTTATTTTGTTTATTTGATGAAAATGAACAACAATACACACCATGGAAACATTTTTGATTGATTTGTGTCGAGTGAGATTTTCACCTAGAACCCAAAGAGGGGGGTATTGGCACTTTTCATGGAAAAATGTGAAAAATTAAATTTTCTAAAAATGAAATAAATGCCTTCTAAACACCTCAAACATTCACTCTAAAACAGAAGATTGTTGTTTTTCGCAATATTTTTAGAAATTTGGGCTTTTTAGTAACAATAACACTTGCGCTGAAGCATCTTTTATGCTCATTTCTTGTCTTTCGGGATTAATTATGGGTTTTAATTTGTTTATTTGATGAAAATGAACAACAATACACACCATGGAAACATTTTTGTTTGATTTGTGTCCAGTAAGATTTTCACCTAGAATCCAAAGGGGGGAGTATTGGCACTTTTCATGGAGAAATGTGAAAAATTAACTTTTCTAAAAATGAAATAAATGCCTTTTATACACCTAAAACATTCACTCTAAAACAGAAGATTGTTGTTTTTGCAATATTTTTAGAAATTTGGGTTCTTTTAGTAACATTAACACTTGCGCTGAAGCATATTTTATGCTCATTTCTTGTCTTACGGGATAAAAACTGGCTTTTATTTTATTTTTTGATGAAAATGAACAACAATACACACCATGGAAACATTTTTGTTTGATTTGTGTCGAGTGAGATTTTAACCTAGAACCCAAAGGGGGGGTATTGGCACTTTTCATGGAAAAATGTGAAAAATAAAATTTTCTAAAAATGAAATAAATGCCTTTTATACACCTCAAACATTCACTCTAAAACAGAAGATTGTTGTTTTTCGCAATATTTTTAGAAATTTGGGCTCTCTTAGTAACATTAACACTTGCGCTGAAGCAACTTTTATGATCATTTGTTGTCTTTCGGGATTAATTCTGGGTTTTATTTTGTTTATTTGATGAAAATGAACAACAATACACACCATGGAAACATTTTTGTTTGATTTGTGTCAAGTGAGATTTTCACCTAGAACCCAAAGGGGGGGTATTGGCTCTTTTCATGGAAAAATGTAAAAAATTAAATTTTCTAAAAATGAAATAAATGCCTTCTAAACACCTCAAACATTCACTCTAAAACAGAAGATTGTTGTTTTTCGCAATATTTTTAGAAATTTGGGCTCTTTTAGTAACATTAAGACCAGGGCTGAAGCATCTTTTATGATTATTTATTGTCTTTCAGGTTTAATTCTGGGTTTTATTTTGTTTATTTGTTGAAAATGAACAACAATACACACCATGGAAACATTTTTGATTGATATGTCTCGAGTGAGATTTTCACCTAGAACCCACCGGGTATTGGCACTTATCATGGAAAAATGTGAAAAATTAAATTTTCTAAAAATGAAATAAATGCCTTCTAAACACCTCAAACATTCACTCTAAAACAGAAGATTGTTGTTTTTCGCAATATTTTTAGAAATTTGGGCTCTTTTAGTAACATTAACGCTTGCGCTGAAGCATCTTTTATGCTCATTTCTTGTCTTACGGGATTAAAACGGGCTTTCATTTTTTTTTGATGAAAATGAACAACAATACACACCATGGAAACATTTTTGTTTGATTTGTGTCGAGTGAGAATTTCACCTAGAACCCAATATTGGCACTTGGTATTGGCACTTTTCATTGAAAAATGTGAAAAATTAAATTTTCTAAAAATGAAATAAATGCCTTCTATACACTTCAAACATTCACTCTAAAACAGAAGATTGTTGTTTTTTGCAATATTTTTAGAAATTTGGGCTCTTTTAGTAACATCACCTGGGCTGAAGCATCTTTTATGATCATTTATTGTCTTTCAGGATTAATTCTGGGTTTTATTTTGTTTATTTGATGAAAATGAACAACAATTCACACCTTGGATACATTTTTGTTTGATTAGTGTCGTGTGAGATTTTCACCTAGAACCCAAAGGGGGATATTGGCACTTTTCATGGAAAAATGTGAAAAATTAAATTTTCTAAAAATGAAATAAATGCCTTTTTTACACCTAAAACATTCACTCTAAAACAGAAGATTGTTGTTTTTCGCAATATGTTTAGAAATTTGGACTCTTTTAGTAACATTAACACTTGCGCTGAAGCAACTTTAATGCTAATTTCTTGTCTTTCAGGATTAATTCTTGTTTTTATTTTGTTTATTTGATGAAAATGAACAACAATACACACCATGGGAACATTTTTGTTTGATTTGTGTCGAGTGAGATTTTAACCTAGAACCCAAAGGGAGGGGTATTGGCACATTTCATGGAAAATGTGAAAAATTAAATTTTCTAAAAATGAAATAAATGCCTTCTATACACCTCAAACATTCACTCTAAAAAAGAAGATTGTTGTTTTTCGCAATATGTTTAGAAATTTGGGCTCTCTTAGTAACATTAACACTTGCGCTGAAGCATCTTTTATGCTCATTTCTTGTCTTTTGGGATTAATTATAGGTTTTATTTTGTTTATTTGATGAAATTGAACAACAATACACACCATGGAAACATTTTTGTTTGATTTGTGTCCAGTGAGATTTACACCTAGAATCCAAAGGGGGGGGTATTGGCACTTTTCATGGAAAAATGTGAAAAATTAACTTTTCTAAAAATGAAATAAATGCCTTTTATACACCTAAAACATTCACTCTAAAACAGAAGATTGTTGTTTTTCGCAATATTTTTAGAAATTTGGGCTCTTTTAGTAACATTAACACTTGCGCTGAATCATATTTTATGCTCATTTCTTGTCTTACGGGATTAAAACTGGCTTTTATTTTATTTTTTGATGAAAATGAACAACAATACACACCATGGAAACATTTTTGTTTGATTTGTGTCGAGTGAGATTTTCACCTAGATTCCAAAGGGGGGGGTATTGGCACTTTTCATGGAAAAATGTGAAAAATTAAATTTTCTAAAAATGAAATAAATGCCTTCTAAACACCTCAAACATTCACTCTAAAACAGAAGATTGTTGTTTTTCGCAATATTTTTAGAAATTTGGGCTTTTTAGTAACATTAACACTTGCGCTGAAGCATCTTTTATGCTCATTTCTTGTCTTTCGGGATTAATTATGGGTTTTAATTTGTTTATTTGATGAAAATGAACAACAATACACACCATGGAAACATTTTTGTTTGATTTGTGTCGAGTGAGATTTTCACCTAGAACCCAAAGGGGGGAGTATTGGCACTTTTCATGGAGAAATGTGAAAAATTAACTTTTCTAAAAATGAAATAAATGCCTTCTATACACCTCAAACATTCACTCTAAAAAAGAATTGTTGTTTTTCGCAATATGTTTAGAAATTTGGGCTCTCTTAGTAACATTAACACTTGCGCTGAAGCATCTTTTATGCTCATTTCTTGTCTTTTGGGATTAATTATAGGTTTTATTTTTTTATTTGATGAAAATGAACAACAATACACACCATGGAAACATTTTTGTTTGATTTGTGTCCAGTAAGATTTTCACCTAGAATCCAAAGGGGGGAGTATTGGCACTTTTCATGGAGAAATGTGAAAAATTAACTTTTCTAAAAATGAAATAAATGCCTTTTATACACCTAAAACATTCACTCTAAAACAGAAGATTGTTGTTTTTCGCAATATTTTTAGAAATTTGGGTTCTTTTAGTAACATTAACACTTGCGCTGAAGCATATTTTATGCTCATTTCTTGTCTTACGGGATAAAAACTGGCTTTTATTTTATTTTTTGATGAAAATGAACAACAATACACACCATGGAAACATTTTTGTTTGATTTGTGTCGAGTGAGATTTTAACCTAGAACCCAAAGGGGGGGTATTGGCACTTTTCATGGAAAAATGTGAAAAATAAAATTTTCTAAAAATGAAATAAATGCCTTTTATACACCTCAAACATTCACTCTAAAACAGAAGATTGTTGTTTTTCGCAATATTTTTAGAAATTTGGGCTCTCTTAGTAACATTAACACTTGCGCTGAAGCAACTTTTATGATCATTTGTTGTCTTTCGGGATTAATTCTGGGTTTTATTTTGTTTATTTGATGAAAATGAACAACAATACACACCATGGAAACATTTTTGTTTGATTTGTGTCAAGTGAGATTTTCACCTAGAACCCAAAGGGGGGGTATTGGCTCTTTTCATGGAAAAATGTAAAAAATTAAATTTTCTAAAAATGAAATAAATGCCTTCTAAACACCTCAAACATTCACTCTAAAACAGAAGATTGTTGTTTTTCGCAATATTTTTAGAAATTTGGGCTCTTTTAGAAACATTAAGACCAGGGCTGAAGCATCTTTTATGATTATTTATTGTCTTTCAGGTTTAATTCTGGGTTTTATTTTGTTTATTTGTTGAAAATGAACAACAATACACACCATGGAAACATTTTTGATTGATATGTCTCGAGTGAGATTTTCACCTAGAACCCACCGGGTATTGGCACTTATCATGGAAAAATGTGAAAAATTAAATTTTCTAAAAATGAAATAAATGCCTTCTAAACACCTCAAACATTCACTCTAAAACAGAAGATTGTTGTTTTTCGCAATATTTTTAGAAATTTGGGCTCTTTTAGTAACATTAACGCTTGCGCTGAAGCATCTTTTATGCTCATTTCTTGTCTTACGGGATTAAAACGGGCTTTCATTTTTTTTGATGAAAATGAACAACAATACACACCATGGAAACATTTTTGTTTGATTTGTGTCGAGTGAGAATTTCACCTAGAACCCAATATTGGCACTTGGTATTGGCACTTTTCATTGAAAAATGTGAAAAATTAAATATTCTAAAAATGAAATAAATGCCTTCTATACACTTCAAACATTCACTCTAAAACAGAAGATTGTTGTTTTTTGCAATATTTTTAGAAATTTGGGCTCTTTTAGTAACATTATCACCTGGGCTGAAGCATCTTTTATGATCATTTATTGTCTTTCAGGATTAATTCTGGGTTTTATTTTGTTTATTTGATGAAAATGAACAACAATTCACACCTTGGATACATTTTTGTTTGATTAGTGTCGTGTGAGATTTTCACCTAGAACCCAAAGGGGGGTATTGGCACTTTTCATGGAAAAATGTGAAAAATTAAATTTTCTAAAAATGAAATAAATGCCTTTTATACACCTAAAACATTCACTCTAAAACAGAAGATTGTTGTTTTTCGCAATATGTTTAGAAATTTGGACTCTTTTAGTAACATTAACACTTGCGCTGAAGCAACTTTAATGCTAATTTCTTGTCTTTCAGGATTAATTCTTGTTTTTATTTTGTTTATTTGATGAAAATGAACAACAATACACACCATGGGAACATTTTTGTTTGATTTGTGTCGAGTGAGATTTTAACCTAGAACCCAAAGGGAGGGGTATTGGCACATTTCATGGAAAATGTGAAAAATTAAATTTTCTAAAAATGAAATAAATGCCTTCTATACACCTCAAACATTCACTCTAAAAAAGAAGATTGTTGTTTTTCGCAATATGTTTAGAAATTTTGGCTCTCTTAGTAACATTAACACTTGCGCTGAAGCATCTTTTATGCTCATTTCTTGTCTTTTGGGATTAATTATAGGTTTTATTTTGTTTATTTGATGAAATTGAACAACAATACACACCATGGAAACATTTTTGTTTGATTTGTGTCCAGTGAGATTTACACCTAGAATCCAAAGGGGGGGGTATTGGCACTTTTCATGGAAAAATGTGAAAAATTAACTTTTCTAAAAATGAAATAAATGCCTTTTATACACCTAAAACATTCACTCTAAAACAGAAGATTGTTGTTTTTCGCAATATTTTTAGAAATTTGGGCTCTTTTAGTAACATTAACACTTGTGCTGAAGCAACTTTTATGCTAATTTCTTGTCTTTCAGGATTAAATCTGGGTTTTATTTTGTTTATTTGATGAAAATGAACAACAATACATACCATGGAAACATTTTTGTTTGATTTGTGTCGAGTGAGATTTTAACCTAGAACCCAAAGGGGGGGGTATTGGCACTTTTCATGGAAAAATGTGAAAAATTAAATTTTTTTAAAAATGAAATAAATGCATTCTAAATACCTCAAACATTCACTCTAAAACAGAAGATTGTTGTTTTTTGCAATATTTTTAGAAATTTGGACTCTTTTAGTAACATTAACACTTGCGCTGAAGCAACTGTTATGCTCATTTCTTGTCTTTCAAGATTAATTCTGGGTTTTATTTTTTTTATTTGATGAAAATGAAGAACAATGCACACCATGGAAACATTTTTGTTTGATTTGTGTCGAGTGAGATTTTACCTAGAACCCAAAAGGGGGGTATTGGCTCTTTTCATGGAATAATGTAAGAAATTAAATTTTCTAAAAATGAAATAAATGCCTTCTAAACACCTCAAACATTCACTCTAAAACAGAAGATTGTTGTTTTTCGCAATATTTTTAGAAATTTGGGCTCTTTTAGTAACATTAAGACCAGGGCTGAAGCATCTTTTACGATTATTTATTGTCTTTCAGGATTAATTCTGGGTTTTATTTTGTTTATTTGATGAAAATGAACAACAATACACACCATGGAAACATTTTTGTTTGATTAGTGTCCAGTGAGATTTTCACCTAGAACCCAAAGGGGGGGTATTGGCACTTTTCATGGAAAAATGTGAAAAATTAAATTTTCTAAAAATGAAATAAATGCCTTTTAAACACCTCAAACATTCACTCTAAAACAGAAGATTGTTGTTTTTCGCCATATTTTTAGAAATTTGGGCTCTCTTAATAACATTAACACTTGAGCTGAAGCATCTTTTATGCTCATTTCTTGTCTTTCGGGATTAATTATGGGTTTTATTTTGTTTATTTGATGAAAATGAACAACAATACACACCATGGAAACATTTTTGTTTGATTTGTGTCAAGTGAGATTTTCACCTAGAACCCAAAGGGGGGTGTATTGGCACTTTTCATTGAAAAATGTGAAAAATTAAATTTTCTACAAATGAAATAAATGCCTTCTATACACCTCAAACATTCACTCTAAAACAGAAGATTGTTGTTTTTTGCAATATTTTTAGAAATTAGGGCTCTTTTAGTAACATTAACACCTGGGCTGAAGCATCTTTTATGATCATTTATTGTCTTTCAGGATTAATTCTGGATTTTATTTTGTTTATTTGATGAAAATGAACAACAATACACACCTTGGATACATTTTTGTTTGATTTGATTCGAGTGAGATTTTCACCTAGAACCCAAAGGGGGGGGTATTGGCACTTTTCATGGAAAAATGTGAAAAAATAAATTTTCTAAAAATGAAATAAATGCCTTTTATACACCTCAAACATTCACTCTAAAACAGAAGATTGTTGTTTTTCGCAATATTTTTAGAAATTTGGGCTCTCTTAGTAACATTAACACTTGCGCTGAAGCAACTTTTATGCTCATTTCTTGTCTTTCAGGATTAAATCTGGGTTTTATTTTGTTTATTTGAAGAAAATGAACAACAAAACACACCTTGGATACATTATTGTTTGATTGTGTTGAGTGAGATTTTCACCTAGAACCCAATATTGGCACTTGGTATTGGCACTTTTTATGGGAAAATGTGAATAATTAAATTTTCTAAAAATGAAATAAATGCCTTCTAAACACCTCAAACATTCACTCTAAAACAGAAGATTGTTGTTTTTCGCTATATTTTTAGAAATTTGGGATCTTTTAGTAACATTAACACTTGCGCTGAAGCAACTTTTATGCTCATTTCTTGTCTTTCAGGATTATTTCTGGGTTTTCTTTTGTTTATTTGATGAAAATGAACAACAATACACACAATGGAAACATTTTTGTTTGATTTGTGTCCAGTGAGATTTTCACCTAGAACCCAAAGGGGGGGGTATTGGCACTTTTCATGGAAAAATGTGAAAAATTAAATTTTCTAAAAATGAAATAAATGCCTTCTATACACCTCAAACATTCACTCTAAAACAGAAGATTGTGGTTTTTCGCAATATTTTTAGAAATTTGGGCTCTTTTAGTAACATTAACACTTGCGCTGAAGCATATTTTATGCTCATTTCTTGTCTTACGGGATTAAAACTGGCTTTTATTTTTTTTTTGATGAAAATGAACAACAATACACACCATGGAAACATTTTTGATTGATTTGTGTCGAGTGAGATTTTCAACTAGAACCCAAAGGGGGGGGGTATTGGCACTTTTCATGGAAAAATGTGAAAAATTAAATTTTCTAAAAATGAAATAAATGCCTTCTAAACACCTCAAACATTCACTCTAAAACAGAAGATTGTTGTTTTTCGCAATATTTTTAGAAATTTGGGCTCTTTTAGTAACATTAACCTTTGCGCTGAAGCACTTTTATGCTCATTTCTTGTCTTTCAGGATTAATTCTGGGTTTTATTTTGTTTATTTGATGAAAATGAACAACAATACAAACCTTGGATACATTTTTGTTTGATTTGTGTCGAGTGAGATTTTCACCTAGAACCCAAAGGGGGGGGTATTGGCACTTTTCATGGAAAAATGTGAAAAATTAAATTTTCTAAAATTGAAATAAATGCCTTCTAAACACCTCAAACATTCACTCTAAAACAGAAGATAGTTGTTTTTCGCAATATTTTTAGAAATTTTGCTCTTTTAGTAACATTAACACTTGCGCAGAAGCATCTTCTATGCTCATTTCTTGTCTTTCGGGATTAATTATGGGTTTTATTTTGTTTATTTGATGAAAATGAACAACATTACACACCATGGAAACATTTTGGTTTGATTTTGTCGAGTGAGATTTTCACCTAGAACCCTAAGGGGGGGGTATTGGCACTTTTCATGGAAAAATGTGAAAAATTAAATTTTCTAAAAATGAAAAAAATGCCTTCTATCCACCTCAAACATTCACTCTAAAACAGAAAATTGTTGTTTTTCGCAATATTTTTAGAAATTTGGGCTTTTTAGTAACATTAACACTTCCGCTGAAGCATCTTTTATGCTCATTTCTTGTCTTTCAGGATTAATTCTGGGTTTTATTTTGTTTATTTGAAGAAAATGAACAACAACACAAACCTTGGATACATTATTGTTTGATTGTGTTAAGTGAGATTTTCACCTAGAACCCAATATTGGCACTTGGTATTGGCACTTTTCATGGAAAAATGAGAAAAATTAAATTTTCTAAAAATGAAATAAATGCCTTCTAAACTCCTCAAACATTCGCTCTAAAAAAAGAAGATTGTTGTTTTTCGCAATATTGTTAGAAATTTGGGCTTTTTAGTAACATTAACACTTGCGCTGAAGCAACTTTTATGCTCATTTCTTGTCTTTCAGGATTAATTCTGGGTTTTATTTTGTTTATTGTAAGAAAATGAACAACAACACACACCTTGGATACATTATTGTTTGATTGTGTTGAGTGAGATTTTCACCTAGAACCCAATATTGGCACTTGGTATTGGCACTTTTCATGGAAAAATGTGAAAAATTAAATTTTCTAAAAATGAAATAAATGCCTTCTAAACACCTCAAACATTCACTCTAAAACAGAAGAGTTGTTTTTCGCAATATTTTTAGAAATTTGGGCTCTTTTAGTAACATTAACACTTGCGCTGAAGCAACTTTTATTCTCATTTCTTGTCTTTCAGGACTAATTCTGGGTTTTATTTTTTTTATTTGATGAAAATGAACAACAATACACACCTTGGATACATTTTTGTTTGATTTGTGTCGAGTGAGATTTTCACCTAGAACCCAAAGGGGGGGGTATTGGCATTTTTCATGGAAAAATGTGAAAAATTAAATTTTCTAAAAATGAAATAAATGCCTTCTAAACTCCTCAAACATTCACTCTAAAAAAGAAGATTGTTGTTTTTCGTATTATTTTTAGAAATTTGGGCTCTTTTAGTAACATTAACACTTGCGCTGAAGCATCTTTTATGCTCATTTCTTGTCTTTCAGGAATAATTCTGGGTTTTATTTTGTTTATTTGAGGAAAATGAACAACAATACACACCTTGGATACATTTTGGTTTGATTTGTGTCGAGTGAGATTTTCACCTAGAACCCATATCTGGAGGAGAGATCTGGAGGCACCTCCCTTCCTCTATGCAAACCTCGATCGACTGACCAATTCAGGCGTCATCCCACCTATATACCCACCCGGACCCCGAATCCGAGGCCGAGCGGGCATAGGGAGGTAGGACGGTCCGAGAAGGACGGTCGGCCGGGTTTGATTCGGAAGGGACATACCTCCAGGTCACGTTGCGTGACAGTTCTTTTATTAGAGACATATAAAGATTTAATACATTGTCATTGTTGAAAACAACTCCCCGTCCTTTTATAAAACTATATAATACAGCAGTGTTATCAATAAATACATTAATGGCTGTGTCCGGTTCCGCGATACTTATAGCGTGGTGCGCCGCCATGATGGCTGCTAAGGCTTCGGCGGTCACTATGGGTACTTCCTCTTCTAGGGCCCATATCTCTGTGGTTGATAACATGGGAATTGTCCATGCCACTTGCCATGGCGTGGCATCACTGAAAACGTCCATTATATACTTGTAGTTCACAAACTCCCGTGGCTGATGCCAGGTTCCGTCATCCCATAGACGGGACAACCATGTTGTGTCGCGTTGCGCTGTCTGAGTGATCAGGAACAACGGTAGACGGAGTACATAGACACACCATGAAATGAATCCCGCCGCTTTAGGGATATCGCGGGTGCGGATGCGTTTAATCACATTTTTAATGTAGCAAATCCGTCTTAGAGAGTAACGCGTTAGCTTCAGGGTCATTGTGACGGTATCGATAATTACACCTAAATATTTTATTCTGGTTGCCGGGATTAAACGACTTTTCTTAAAATTAATGGTTATTTGCAGGGTATCGCGTAAGAACTGTACCACGTCTGGTACGAGGTGTTCCGTTTCCCTGTTGAACAACAGCAACCAGTCATCTAGATATGCGATCATTATTATGCCAAATTCGCGGTGTACCTCGTTTATCACTGCACGCGCCCACCGCTGCATGATAGCTGGGGCGAGCGCGTGTCCCATGGGGAGGCGCGTCCACACGTATGTTTCCCCTTTGTGAAACGCCGTAATTGTGCCTATGCTCCGGAGCAATAGGTATCTGCCAAAAAGGCATCTTTAAGGTCTATTTTGACCTTAAAGACATTGGCACTTTTCATGGAAAAATGTGAAAAATTAAATTTTCTAAAAATGAAATAAATGCCATCTAAACACCTCAAACATTCACTCTAAAACAGAAGATTGTTGTTTTTAATCAATATTTTTAGAAATTTGGGCTTTTTAGTAACATTAACACTTGCACTGAAGCAACTTTTATGCTCATTTCTTGTCTTTCAGGATTAATTCTGGGTTTTATTTTGTTTATTTGAAGAAAATCCACAACAACACACACCTTGGATACATTATTGTTTGATTGTGTGAGTGAGATTTTTCACCTAGAACCCAATATTGGCACTTGGTATTGGCACTTTTCATGGAAATTTTGTGAACAATTAAATTTTCTAAAAATGAAATAAATGCTTCTAAAACACCTCAAACATTCACTCTAAAACAGAGAATTGTTGTTTTTCGCAATATTTTTAGAAATTTGGGCTCTTTTAGTAACATTAACACTGGCGCTAATAGCAACTTTTATGCTCATTTCTTGTCTTTCAGGATTAATTCTGGGTTTTATTTTGTTTATTTGATGAAAATGAACATCAATAAACACCTTGGATACATTTTGGTTTGATTTATGTCGAGTGAGATTTTCACCTAGAACCCAAAGGGGGGGGTATTGGCACTTTTCATGGAAAAATGTGAAAAATTAAATTTTCTAAAATTGAAATAAATGCCTTCTAAACACCTCAAACATTAACTCTAAAACAAAAGATTTTTGTTTTTCGCAATATTTTTAGAAATTTGGGCTCTTTTAGTACCATTATACACTTGCGCTGAAGAATCTTTTATGCTCATTTCTTGTCTTATGGGATTAAAACTGGCTTTTATTTTTTTTTTTGATGAAAATGAACAACATATACACTCATGGAGAAACATTTTTGTTTGATTTGTGTCGAGTGAGATTTTCACCTAGAACCCAAAGGGGGGGGTATTGGCACTTTTCATGGAAAAATGTGAAAAATTAAATTTTCTAAATTGAATATAAATGCCTTCAAAACACCTCAAACCTTCACTCTAAAACAGAAGATTTTTGTTTTTCGCAATATTTTTTAGAAATTTGGGCTTTTTAGTACATTAACACTTGCGCTGAAGCAACTTTTATGCTCATTTCTTGTCTTTCAGGATTAATTCTGGGTTTTATTTTGTTTATTTGAAGAAAATGAACAACAACACACACCTTGGATTACATTATTGTTTGATTGTGTCGAGTAAGATTTTCACCTAGAACCCAATATTGGCACTTGGTATTGGCACTTTTCATGGAAAAATGTGAAAAATTAAATTTTCTAAAAATGAAATAAATGCCTTCTAAACACCTCAAACATTCACTCTAAAACAGAAGATTGTGGTTTTTTCGCAATATTTTTAGAAATTTGGGCTCTTTTCTGTAACATTAACACTTGCGCTGAAGCATCTTTTATGCTCATTCTTGTCTTTCGGGATTAATTATGGGTTTTATTTTGTTTATTTGATGAAAATGAACAACATTACACACCATGGAAACATTTTTGCTTGATTGTGTTGAGTGAGATTTTCACCTAGAACCCAATATTGGCACTCTGGTATTGGCACTTTTCATGGAAAAATGTGAAAAATTAAATTTTCTAAAAATGAAATAAATGCCTTCTAAACACCTCAAACATTCACTGTAAAACAGAAGATTGTTGTTTTTCGCAATTTTTTTAGAAATTTGGGCTCTTTTAGTAACATTACCAACTGGGGCTGCAGCATCTTTTATGATCATTTATTGTCTTTCAGGATTAATTCTGGTTTTATTTTGTTTATTTGATGAAAATGAACAACAATACACACCTTGGATACATTTTTGTTTGATTTGTGTCGAGTGAGATGTTCACCTAGAACCCAATATTATCACTTGGTATTGGCACTTTTCATGGAAAAATGTGAAAAATTAAATTTTCTAAAAATGAAATAAATGCCTTCTAAACACCTCAAACATTCACACTAAAACAGAAGATTGTTGTTTTTCGCAATATTTTTAGAAATTTTGGCTCTTTTAGTAACATAAACACTTGCGCTGAAGCAACTTTTATGATCATTTCTTGTCTTTCAGGATTAATTCTGGGTTTTATTTTGTTTATTTGATGAAAATGAACAACAATACACACCATGGAAACATTTTTGTTTGATTTGTGTCGATTGAGATTTTCACCAAAGAACCCAAAGGGGGGGGGTTATTAGCATTTTTTAATGGAAAAATGTGAAAATTAAATTTTCTAAAAATGAAATAAATGCCTTTTATACACCTCAAACATTCACTCTAAAACAGAAGATTGTTGTTTATTCGCAATATTTTTAGAAATTTGGGCTCTTTTAGTAACATTTACACTTGCGCTGAAGCATCTTTAATGCTCCCTTCTTGTCTTTCAGGATTAATTCTGGGTTTTTATTTTGTTTACTTTGAGGAAAATGAACAACAATACACACCATGGAAACATTTTTGATTGGATTGTGTCGAGTGAGATTTTCACCTAGAACCCAAAGGGGGGGGGTATTGGCACTTTTCATGGAAAAATGTGAAAAATTAAATTTTCTAAAAATGAAATAAAATGCCTTTTATACACCTCAAACATTCACTCTAAAACAGAAGATTGTTGTTTTTCGCAATATTTTTTGAAATTTGGGCTCTTTTAGTAACATTAACACTTGCGCTGATGCATCTTTTATGCTCATTTCTTGTCATACGGGATTAAAAACTGGCTTTCATTTTTTTTTTTGATGAAAATGAAACAACAATACACACCATGGAAAAATTTTGTTTGATTTGTGTCGAGTGAGATTTTCACCTAGAACACATATTGGCACTTTTAATGGAAAAATGAGAAAAATTAAATTTTCTAAAAATTGAAATAAATGCCTTCTATACACCTCAAACATTCACTCTAAAACAGAATGATTGTTGTTTTCTCGAAATATTTTTAGAAATTTGGACTCTTTTAGTAACATTAACACTTGCGCTGAAGCATCTTTTATGCTCATTTCTTGTCTTTCGGGATTAATTATGGGTTTTATTTTGTTTATTTGAAGAAAAATGAACAACCACACACAGCTTGGATACATTATTGTTTGATTGTGTTGAGTGAGATTTTCACCTTGAACCCAATATTATCACTTGGTATTGGCACTTTTCATGGAAATAATGTAGAAAATTAATTTTCTAAAAATGAAATAAATGCCTTCTAAACACCTCAAACATTCACTCTAAAACAGAAGATTGTTGTTTTTCGCAATATTTTTAGAAATTTGGGCTCTTTTAGTAACATTAACACTTGCGCTGAAGCAACTTATTATGCTCATTTCTTGTCTTTCAGGATTAGATTCTGGGTTTTATTTTGTTTATTTGAGGAAAATGAACAACAATACACACCATGGAAACATTTTTGATTGATTTCTGTCGAGTGAGATTTTCACCTAGAACCCAATATGGGGGTATTGGCACTTTTCATGGAAAAATGTGAAAAATTAAATTTTCTAAAAATGAAATAAATGCTTTTATACATCTCAAACATTCACTCTAAAACAGAAGAATGTTGTTTTTCGCAATATTTTTAGAAATTTTGGGCTCTTTTAGTAACATTAACACTTGCGCTGAAGCATCTTTAATGCTCATTTCTTGTCTTTCGGGATTAATTATGGGTTTTATTTTGTTTATTTGATGAAAATGAACAACATTACACACCATGGAAACATTTTTGTTTGATTTGTGTCGAGTGAGATTTTCACCTAGAACCCAAAGGGGGGGGTATTGGCACTTTTCATGGAAAAATGTGAAAAATTAAATTTTCTAAAAATGAAATAAATGCCTTCTATACACCTCAAACATTCACTCTAAAACAGAAGATTGTTGTTTTTCGCAATATTTTTAGAAATTTGGGCTCTTTTAGTAACATTAACACTTGCGCTGAAGCATCTTTTATGCTCATTTCTTGTCTTACGGGATTAAAACTGGCTTTCATTTTTTTTTGATGAAAATGAACAACAATACACACCATGGAAACATTTTTGTTTGATTTGTGTCGAGTGAGATTTTAACCTAGAACCCAAAGGGGTGGGTATTGGCACTTTTCATGGAAAAATGTTAAAAAATTAAATTTTCTAAAAATAAAATAAATGCCTTCTAAACACCTCAAACATTCACTCTAAAAAAGAAGATTGTTGTTTTTCGCAATATTTTTAGAAATTTGTGCTCTTTTAGTAACATTAACACCTGGGCTGAAGCATCTTTTTATGATCATTTATTGTCTTTCAGGTTTAATTCTGGCTTTTATTTTGTTTATTTAGAGGAAAATGAACAACAATACACACCATGGAAACATTTTTGATGGATTTGTGTCGAGTGAGATTTTCACCTAGAACCCAAAGGGGGGGTATTTGGCACTTTTTCATGGAAAAATGTGAAAAATTAAATTTTCTAAAAATGAAATAAAATGCCTTTTATACACCTCAAACATTCCATCTAAAACAGAAGATTGTTGTTTTTCGCAATATCTTTTAGAATTTGGGCTCTTTTAGTAACATTAACACTTGCGCTGAAGCATCTTTTTATGCTCATTGCTTGTCTTACGGGATTAAAACTGGCTTTCATTTTTTTGATGAAAATGAACAAACAATACACACCATGGACACATTTTTGTTTGATTTGTGTCGAGTGAGATTTTCACCTAGAACCCATATTGGCACTTTTAATGGGAAAAATGTGAAAAATTAAATTTTTCTAAAAATGAAATAAATGCCTTCTATACACCTCAAACATTCACTCTAAACAGAAGATTGTTGTTTTTTCGCAATATTTTTAGAAATTTGGGCTTTTTAGTAACATTAACACTTGCGCTGAAGCAACTTTTATGCTCATTTCTTGTCTTTCAGGATTAATTCTGGGTTTTATTTTGTTTATTTGAAGAAAATGAACAACAACACAACCTTGGATATAGTATTGTTTGATTGTGTGTTGAGTGAGATTTTCACCTAGAACCCAATATTGGCACTTGGTATTGGCACTTTTCATGGAAAAAATGTGGAAAAATTAAATTTTCTAAAAATGAAATAAATGCCTTCTAAACACCTCAAACATTCACTCTAAAACAGAAGATTGTTGTTTTTCACAATTTTTTAGAAATTTGGGCTCTTTAAGTAACATTTACACTTGCGCTGAAGCATCTTTTATGCTCATTTCTTGTCTTTCGGGATTAATTGTGGGTTTTATTTTGTTTATTTGATGAAAATGCACAACATTACACACCTTGGATACTTTATTGTTTGATTGTGATGAGTGAGATTTTCACCTAGAACCCAATATTGGCACTTGGTATTGGAACTTTTCATGGAAAAATGTGAAAAATTAAATTTTCTAAAAATGAAATAAATGCCTTCTATACACCTCAAACATTCACTCTAAAACAGAAGATTGTTGTTTTTCGCAATATTTTTAGAAATTTGGGCTGTTTTAGTAACATTAACACTTGCGCTGAAGCCACTTTTATGCTCATTTCTTGTCTTTCAGGATTAATCCTGGGTTTTATTTTGTTTATTTGATGAAAATGAACAACAATACACACCTTGGATACATTTTTGTTTTGATTTGTGTAGTCGAGTGAGATTTTCACCTAGAACCCAAAGGGGGGGGTTCCCCCCTTTGGCACTTGACACTTTTCATGGAAAAATGTGAAAAATTAAATTTCTAAAAATGAAATAAATGCCTTCTAAACACCTCAAACATTCACTCTAAAACAGAAGATTGTTGTTGTTTCGCAATATTTTTAGAAATTTGGGCTCTTATAGTAACATTAACACTTGCGCTGAAGCAACTTTTATGCTCATTTTCTTGTCTTTCAGGATTAATTCTGGGTTTTATTTTGTTTTATTTGAAGAAAATGAACAACAACACACACTTTGGATACATTATTGTTTTGATTGTGTTGAGTGAGATTTTCACCTAGAACCAAAGGGGGGTATTGGCACTTTTCATGGAAAAATGTGAAAAATTAAATTTTCTAAAATTGAAATAAATGCCTTCTAAACACCTCAAACATTCACTCTAAAACATAAGATTGTTGTTTTTCGCAATATTTTTAGAAATTTGGGCTCTTTTAGTAACATTAACAGTTGCGCTGAAGCAACTTTTATGCTCATTTCTTGTCTTTCAGGATTAATTCTGGGTTTATTTTGTTTATTTGAAGAAGAAAATGAAACAACAACACACCTTGGGATACATTATTGTTTGATTGTGTTGAGTGAGATTTTCACCTAGAACCCAATATTATCACTTGGTAGAGGCACTTTTCATGAAAAATGTGAAAAATTAATTTTTCTAAAAAATGAAATAAATGCCTTCTAAACACCTCAAACATTCACTCTAAAACAGAAGATTGTTGTTTTTCGCAATATTTTTAGAAATTGGGCTCTTTTAGTAACATTAACACTTTGCGCTGAAGCATCTTTTATGCTCATTTCTTGTCTAACCGGGATTTAAAACTGGCTTTTATTTTTTTTTTATGAAAATGAACAACAATACACACCATGGAAACATTTTTGTCTTGATTTGTGTTGAGTGAGGCTTTCACCTAGAACCCAAAGGGGGGGGGTATTGGCACTTTTAATGGAAAAATGTGAAAAATTAAATTTCTAAAAATGAAATAAATGCCTTTTATACACCTCAAACCATTTCACTCTAAAACAGAAGATTGTTGTTTTTCGCATTTTTTTAGAATTTGGGCTCTTTTAGTATCATTAACACTTGCGCT